>NC_056578.1:4100780-4102074 GCF_018340385.1 Cyprinus carpio | reverse complement strand
CCTTGCTGTCTATGCAGGGCACCACAAATATCCAAAGATGAACGAAGGTCTTTTTTAAGGTTTTTAAGGTTTGGACGACATGAAGGTGAGTAATTAATGACAGAAATATATTTAATTCACAATGCTCAGTAAATTTAACGAGGAATGGGAACTCAGAAGCTGCGTATCAGCATGTTGTGTGACGGACCCAATACAAATACAGCTGTAGTTTTACATTATTTGTGCCAAGTGTCGTGTTTTGTGGAATCACCTCAGACTTTGCAGGTCATTGTGTCTTTTATTAAAATAACTAAAATATAAACCATAAAAGTACAGTGTTACACAAAAGAGATGTTGTTACAAGGATCTTGCTAATGGAATGACTGGATTTCACCTGTGATATTTTGCCCAGTAACAGTAAATGTAACCGTGCCTTTAAATCCAAACATTATGTCTTTTGTCCAGGGTTAGGCAAGTTCGGTCCTAGAGGTCTGTCCTGCAGAGTTCAGCTCTAGCCTAACTAAACACACCTGAACAAGATNTGACTACAAATTTTGTCCTGATTACAATTCATAAGTAATCTGCCCAGCTCTGTATATATATATATACATACAGAGTATGACATATGGACGTTTTGGAGCTCTTTCGAGTTTGAAAAGATACTAATGAAATAATAAAATGCCAAAATAGTGACATTAAAGAAAATCCTTGACAAGACTTGAGTGTCTGTTAGTGTCAGAGTATGTTATTCAGTGAACTATTTACAAACGCATATGTCACATTTATGTTGATATTCACAACACTCTGTATGCACAGAAAGTGGTGAGAGCAGCCAGGTTAGGAAACGTTCAGGCCATAACCAATAACTCAGCTGTTAATGTTTTGATTCTGAGACTCTACTAACCCTTTAATGTTTTTGTCCTAATTAGCCATAATCATAACAAGTTACAAGCATCATGACATTTCTCAGTTCATTTCTTGTTTGTATAGAGAGAGAGAGAGAGAGAGAGAGAGAGAGAGAGAGAGAGAGAGAGAGAGATTTTATCTTGAAACATATCACATTAGTTCACATGAAACAGATACTTCCGTCTTCAGTTAATGATTTTTTGAGATGTTTGCATTTTCATGACAGCATCAAATCCAGCCAATCAGTTGATGGCTCTGGAAACCAGCCCTCGTGACCAGGAAGAGGAAAAGCAAGAAATCAACGCATTGAACGAGGTGTAGACCAAGCAGCTGAACAGCTTTGGAGAGGTATCTCACAGATCAAGTCAAGTCACCTTTATTTGTATAGCACTTTGTACAACACAGAAAG
>NC_056578.1:4098465-4099702 GCF_018340385.1 Cyprinus carpio | reverse complement strand
TTGGAGCTGGACCGTACTTGCCTACCCCTGCTTTAGTCTGTGGGCAAAATATACAAAATGTACAATATACAAAAAGTAGCCCAAAAACATCTAACGGAACATACATTGTTTGTTTTTTACAACGTTGAAGTGCTTATTTTTTAATTAACAAAATATATTTATAATAGAAGATACAAAACAATCTTCAAGATCTTCATATTTATAGCCATATATACAGTAGAAATATATGGATAGCATCCCAAATTAATCTTTATTTTATTATTGGCAATTAGATGCTATTTACACTAAGCGAAAATAAAATTTTCTTGGCGATATATGCTATTTACACTAAGTGCAAATAATGATAGATTCTATTTACATTATGTAAAAATAGCAGTATTTTCTTTGCAGTAATTGTAAATAGTAGTTAAATACTATTTAAACTTAATGCAAATAGTGTCATATATTTGCACCTCAGTGTTGTAGTACATTATAAAACATGCAGTAATGACATATTGAGTGTAAATGATAGTATTTATTTAAAATATTGAATGGATGCTACTTTATTGGGACAAAAAAGCCTTCCCTACACCTACCCCTAACCCTACCCAATAAACTCTTTGTTATTTAATCCCCGTGAGTCACTTTTCAACTATTTCTTTCATTTTAACTGAAAGCAAACACCTTTACGATTTGATATGTGATGGGAAAAGAGAGAAGAACGAGTTTGGCAAAAGGTGGATTCAAACTTGTGTTGCGCCTTACGTCTTACTCCACTGTTTCTGTTGTATATCATGCATCTTTTTTAATTGTGTCTATCCCAACCAGACATTGGTGGGTGAAGTTACTGTAAGTAGCCTCTGCCAGCAAGGTGGGTTATTTGCACTTTGTGTACAGTAAATAGACACTCCATTAATTAATTAACTCCACAGCAAAATGAACAGTGTCAAGGTCCAGGAAAGATATAAAAGTCGTCTTCAGAATACTCCATCTGCCATCAGACGTGCAATCTGGGTTATATGAAGTGACAGGAACACTTTTTGTAAGTGAAGAAAACAAAAATAACGACTTTATTCAACAATTCCTTTGTCAATGGTCTTCTCTGTGTCTCTCCATATCACTGTATGCTGCGTATATCATCCGCGCCACAAGGATGTGCTGTTTCTACGTGTATTTAGCTTTGATTTGAAAGGCAGATCTGATGGCAGATGGAGTATTCTGATGACTACTTTCATATATCTTTGATTTGAAAGGCAGA
>NC_056578.1:4097121-4097551 GCF_018340385.1 Cyprinus carpio | reverse complement strand
AATTTTGCGCATGTGAATTGCTTTTTGTGAATATTTTTTTTTTTCACGCACGTGATTTTTTTTTGTAAGTGAATTAGGTTTCATGCATGTGAAATTGTCTACGCATGTGTGAATCGTGTTTTTTGCATGAATTATATTTGAGACTAATCTGTCTCCATAGTAAGTGATTAATAACAACATTTTCATTTTGGGGTGGAGTATCCCTTTAGAGGCTAAAAGTAGCTTATAACTCACCGATTTAGGAGAAAATCTTAAAATTAATTGGCGTGTCAGTCCTAAATGAAGGAATTCTGTTTTAGCTCTAAAACTAGCTCCTAAATCTGTGATATCTTAAAATGGATGTAACCATAAATCTGTGAGAGATTTCTCTTGTGTAGGAACATTTGCCATAATGGATGTGTGATTTCTTAAAATGGATGTAACCATAAAT
>NC_056578.1:4094552-4095305 GCF_018340385.1 Cyprinus carpio | reverse complement strand
ATCTGTGTACAGTGATGTATCGTAACATGATGTTAGCCGTTAAAAGTGTTTTCATTGAGTGATGTAGATTCTGTAAATATGACTTATATGATGTAACACGTTTAAAAGTTGTTTTCTTAAATGCTGTTTTAAAGGTATATCAGATTTTAGAGAGACAATATCTTGACAAATACAGAGCTTAAAGTTACTGCAAAGAAAAACTGAATTTCAGATTGTCATGTCTTTTTATTAAATTACAAACATGGAAACATGAGTTGGTGTGTATATGGTGTCATTTATGGTTTATATTTATGGCCCAAACAAAATCTGACTGAAAAAAAAAATTGTAATATCAACTTCAAATTTGGAGCACAACTTCTTTAGATTTATGGCTTTGATTTTCATGTTCAGTTTTAGAGTAAAACATGTTTTACATACAAACTTTTCACTTCAGCAATAATCTTAAAGAAGTGTTTTCTTTAAAAAGACACCAAGTCACCTTTATTTGTAAAGCACTTTATACAATACTGGTTGTGTCAAAGCAGCTTAACAGAGTCACACAGGAAAATACAGGTGCATCTCAATAAATTAGAATGTCATGGAAAAGTTCATTTCAGTAATTCAATTGTCTCTCACCTACCTCACTCCGTCCTGGTCTCTGTCTCCCTCCTCGTCTCCGCTGTCTCACTCTGAGGCCAGCGACTCCGATAGAGAGGAGGACGAGGAGGAGGAAGAGGACGACGACGATGACGAAGAGGACCTGGAGGATCTGCA
>NC_056578.1:4010187-4094356 GCF_018340385.1 Cyprinus carpio | reverse complement strand
GGAAGACTGCTGATCTGACAGTTGTCCAGAAGACAATCATTACACCCTTCACAAGGAGGGTAAGCCACAAACATTTATTGGCAAAGAAGGTGGCTATTCACAGAGTGATGTAGCCAAGCATGTTAACAGAAAGTTGAGTGGAAGGAAAAGTGTGGAAGAAAAAGATGCACAACCAGCCGAGAGAACCACAGCCTTATGAGGATTGTCAAGCAAAATCGATTCAAGAATTTGAGTGAACTTCACAAGGAATGGACTGAGGCTGGGGTCAAGGCATCAAGAGCCACCACATACAGATGTGTCAAGGAGTTTGGCTACAGTTGTCGTATTCCTCTTGTTAAGCCACTCCTGAACCACAGACAACGTCAGAGGCGTCTTACCTGGGCTAAGGAGAAGAAGAACTGGACTCTTGCCCAGTGGTCCAAAGTCCTCTTTTCAGATGAGAGCAAGTTTTGTATTTAATTTGGAAACCAAGGTCCTAGAGTCTGGAGGAAGGGTGGAGAGGCTCATAGCCCAAGTTTCTTGAAGTCCAGTGTTAAGTTTCCACAGTCTGTGATGATTTGGGGTGCAGTGTCATCTGGTGGTGTTGGCCCATTGTGTTTTTTGAAAACCAAAGTCACTGTGCTGGTTTACCAAGAAATCTTGGAGCACTTCATGCTTCCTTCTGCTGACCAGCTTTTTGAAGATGCTGATTTCATTTTCCAGCAGGATTTGGCACCTGCCCACACTGCCAAAAGCACCAAAAGTTGGTTAAATGACCATGGTGTTGGTGTGCTTGACTGGCCAGCAAACTCACCAGACCTGAACCCAAAAGAGAATCTATGGGCTATTGTCAAGAGGAAAATCAGAAACAAGAGACCAAAAAAATGCAGATGAGCTGAACACCACTGTCAAAGAAACCTGAATTTATTTAATACACAAGTTTCACAATTTGACTTGAATTAATGAAATAAATGAACTTTTCCACGACATTCTAATTTATTGAGATACACCTGTAGTTTGTCAATAATGCAAGATTACAATAACAGAGCCATTTTTCAGATAAAGTCAGTTCATTGATGATTCAGCAGTGTCATCATCCAGTTCAGCTCTCTTTATATTGTGTGTGTAATATGTGAATCATGCATAACTAAATAAGCAACGCAGGAGGAACAACTACTTCATGTGTGAGAGATGTGGGGGAAAAATTTTGGGAAACCAGGCTCAGTCCGGGGTCAGTTCTTTTCTGACCAGACCAAACCAGCATGATGTGCCAGACACCATCAGTCAGAGCATTTGCCCACTCAAGTTCGTAGCCACACGACCTAACTGCAGTCAGGTCGAGACCCCGGCGAGGACGACAGCATGCAGATGAGCTTCCTGAGACGCTTTATTGTGGCTGTGCCTAAGGCACAATCTGTGCATAATCATGCTGCTCCAATCAGTCTGATATGCCACACCTGTGAGGTGGATGGATTATCTCACACAAAGGAGAAGTACTCACTAACACACAGATTTAGACAGATTTGTGAACAATATTTGAGAGAAACAGGCCTTTTTGTACATAGAAAGTCTTAGATCTTTGAGTTCTTTGAGTTTAGCTCATGAAAAATGGGCGCAAAAACAAAAGTGTTGCATTTATAATTTTGTTCAGTGTAGGGAAAGGGTTTTTGGTATTCTGTTTATTTTGATATTATAAGTGTTTTGAGATTGCAGAGTATTTGAGTTGATGTATTTAATTTTTTTTTTTAATTTTTTATTTGTTTGGTTTGATTTGATTTTGGATTTGGATTTAAATGTGTATGTTTAAAATACTTATACTTTGGATGACAAAGTATTTTCCACAAATAAATAAATATTTAATACAAATATAATTAAAAAGAAATTAAACACTGTAACCAACAGGGCACTGTAGGGTATCAGATCCGAATCAGACAAATTAAAGATTTGATTGGAAAGCCGAATTCCACAGAAAGGCTCAAGACAACAGGATGTTGTAAATCAAATCCTAGCGCAACAAGTCAGAAGAAAGCCCACTAACTAAGAGCTTAAACAGCTTTCAACATCATCAGAACAAAAGCAAATTATTGACAATTCCGATTCGAAGAGGAGATTGTCAAATTTGTGGCAAGTAATCAAGATTGATGGTCGAAGATGCACAGCACGCACCTCACCTGTAAACCCATGTAAACCCATGACGTATCACAAGATCGTTGGATTGACTCCCCCACTTAGCAGAACCACTGAAACTGAAATTCCTTTAACAGGACCTTTTTAACCCTCCTGGGTCTCCCACAGAAAACCCTTATGTCAGAGAATGGCATAGAACTGTCGTTTATATGAAGCTGAACTCAAGTGATGAACATAGCGATTCTGAAGGAATGTTATCAGTCCACTGTTTAACTCCATACTCGAATACAAACCTTAAAATATTATCGACTATCAAGTTTCTAAATCACTTGGCCATTGTGTATGTCTTTTTTACACCATGTGAACAGTTTAAAGATCTATATGACTCCAGTATTTTAGTATGTGTGTGTCTCAGAATCTTCTTGTTTAAAACACGTTTCCTGAGGCATCAGTTATTTTGTCCAAATGTATCGATATTCTTATCATAGGAATCATGTCCAAAATTATACCCTGCAAGAGCAGGAAAATTCGGACCACATGATTGATAAGATAACATATGATTTATGAATGGGTAGGACAAACATCGCAACACCCCAAGCAAAGACAATATCTAATTGGTCAAGGCAACATTTGAGGTGTGGCCAAAAGCCAGTTTAAATACTCAGGACACCATCAAATTTTGCTCTTAGCTTTTGCTTGTAGTTTAAGCTTTTAGCCATGCTTTTTGTCATTAAATTTTGCGTTCTTTGAGCGCTGTTCCAGCGTGCTTCAGCATGCACGCCTGCTGCTGCTTAGCCACGATGAGAAGAAACACCACCTAGTCTCGTCAAACTTTACTTCTACTCTTTTACTTTAGGGTGCTTTCACACCTGCCTCATTTAGTTCGGTTGAATCGTACCAGAGTTCGTTTCCCCCTTTGGTGCGGTTCGTTTGGGCAGGTGTGAAAGCAGCAATCGCACTCGGGTGCGCACCAAAGGCGGACCAAACAAGCGTACCGAGACCTGCTTGAAGAGGTGGTCTCGGTACGCTTTCAAACGAACTCTGGAGTGGTTCTTTTGTGGTGAGAACGTGATCCGACCTCGAACAGACCCAACTGCAAAAAGTACTGATAATTTTTGGACTAAACCAGCTGCCGTAGTCAGCTGCGCTGTGCATTATGGGATGAGGAAGTGTTTGTTGACAGTGTGCACTTTAGCATGGCAGCTCGTGGATTAATGCACGCCTCCGCTTGAAGTTACGAGCGATGCCCGCTCGTCGTTTGCAGTGCATTAGAACGTTGTTTTCAAGCCGCATCCGCACTTCATTATAGAAATGTATTGTTTGCATATTGTGGTGTATACAAACAATGTAATAAATTATGGCCAGGGTCAAAACCAGCCCGCGCAGTCGTCTCTCCATAGTTGTGTTGTCTCCGTGTTGTTTGCTGGCTTTTCCTCTTATGTTGGAATTTTCCCGCACGTAAATTCTGACCAATCGAAATGGAGTTTAGGAAATACGTCATGGCCAATGAGTGATGTGGATGTTGTCATGTGACTGCATTTTGGTTCGTTTCAACTGCACCCTTAGTTTATTTTCTAATGTTGTGTCTCTGAGTCTGACCTTGAGTGCCCGTCTGAAACTTCAACCAGCCCACAACTCCGCATCGTCAGCCAATGCCCAACCATGGGCTTCCCAAGATGTCACTTCAACAACTAATGAACTTCCAGCCAATCAGCAACCTCAGGAAACCCCCTTTTCAACTACAACAAAGGGAACCCCTTTACACAGGCAATGCAAATAACTTACCTCCAGACTGAGCTGAACTGGTATATCTAATATAATTTTAACCTCACTGAGGAACTCAATGCGAGGGTTAATTAAGTGATGGTTGATGGTTGTTCATGTCTATGCAATTTCACGTATTGCTGTAAACTTGGGATTTCACATTTTCCTTTTCTTAAACTCATTCTTTCCTAAATTTCTCTCTTCCTGCAACTTGTGTGAATGTGTGTGCTTGTGTTAGATTAGTTTATATGTCTTAGATGTATCTAATAAAGCCTTATTCATATTGAAAAGAGAAGTATCTTGTGTTTTGTGCTTACAAGTTAATGTCCTAAACTGCTGATCTTGTTACTGTGCTAATTAAGTGTTTTCACTATACTTCGGATATTAATATCCATTGCAGAGTTGATGTTATACAGCTCATTCAATGAATCGCTGGCCGTCTCAGTGATCAGCCGTAAAACAGTGATTCTGTCCAAATTCCCTTTAAAATCTTAAATAATTCCCTTTGAGTTAAATTCACCTGTTTCCCCTACAGCACTCAGTATTCTGGGAAGTTTGTGTGCATTGGGAATCATATTTCTCATATAAAGCCAGGGTAACACTCATTTAACATGCAGCACACAGAGAAAATGACATGAATATGACAGTGGGCAAATACATAAAGCGCAGCATAATTTGAAATCACAAATTTAAAGCATTCAATTCACACGGACCGACCGTCACACACAGAACAAGTCAAGTCACTTTTATTGTCACATCACCACATCACATGTGCCTTGGTGAGTTAAATTCTTGGAAGCGTGCTCCAGAAACTGCAGAAACAATTAACATATAACCATACAGACTTCAACAGGTGAAAATGTGCAATATGCACATACATATAGTCAGTACACACAGTGTACTATTAGACATACTTACAGTTAGCACTACACATTATATGCAGTATGTACATACATACAGTTAGCACTACACATTATACACTTTACACTATACACAGAATGTACACATTCTACATTATTTAAACATATATACGCATGAAAATATGCTAAGGTGCAACAGAGTGAACGTGAACTGGATACAGAAATGTCATGGATGTGCATCGGATGGTATCCAGTGGTAACGGGTAGATTATTGTATTAAATGCAGTGTGTATGTATAGTCCGGTGTTGAACTGTTAAAGTTAAAGTGCAGTGTGTGGCATACCATATTGTGGAGTATGCTGTAGGGTTTATTAGTTCAGACTGTTCATAAGTCGGATAGCCTGAGGGAAAAAGCTATCCCTCAGTCGGCTAGTGCGGGATCGGATGCTGCGGAGACATCTTCCTGAGGGCAGCAGAGAGAGCAGTCTGTGGGAAGGATGGCTGGAGTCACTGATGATCCTCTGTGCTTTCCTTATACACCGCCTGGTGTAGATGTCCTGGAGGGAGGGAAGCTCACCTCTAACAATTTTGATGGCAGTTCTCACGACCCTTTTCAGAGCTTTACGGTTGCCAGCGGTGCTGTTTCCAAACCAGGCAGTGATGCAGCCCATCAAGATGCTCTCAATAGTGCAAGTATAGAATGTTCTGAGGATGCTGGGGCTCATTCCAAACTCCGGAAGAAGGAAGATCTCAAGAAGAAGAGGCATTGATGTGCCTTCTTCAGCACTGCATCAGTGTGTTTAGACTAGATGAGATCCTCACTGATGTTAACGCTGAGGAACTTGAAGCTGTATACCCGCTCCACAGGTGTCTTGTCGATGGTGATGGGTTTGTGTTCTCTGCTCTGTCTCCTGAAATCCACCACCAGCTCCTTGGTCTTGTAGATGTTGAACACGTGATCATGCTGGATAAAAATGCACACTTCACAAGATCTCACTGCTGGATTCAACTAAGTTTGCAAGGTTTGTGAAATTAAATGTTCATTAGCCATTCAAAGATTTGTTTACATTATATACAGTAAATGCATATTTGTTTAATGCTATCGGTAAACAAGAAAGTATTATATCGTTTGCCTTTCTATTATAATATAAACTTCACAAGATCTCACTGCTGGATTCAACTAAGTTTGCAAGGTTTGTGAAATTAAATGTTCATTAGCCATTCAAAGATTTGTTTACATTATATACAGTAAATGCATATTTGCTTAATGCTAATGGCAAACAAGAAAGTATTATAATGTTTGCCTTTCTATTATAATATAAAAGCAATCGTTATAATACTTATTCCGTACATAAATTCCTTTAACTGTTCTATCTGATTATTAGACAGACTTCTATCCATATTAGACAGAACTGTTATCGACAACAGTAAACAAGGAGAATGTGAGTTGTGTGTGCTCAAGCACAGCCTTTCTCAGCGCCGTCAAAAAAAAAAAGAGTGTTATTTGTGTGTTAGACAGACATGCAAAACAAGATAATGCTTTTTTCTGCTTGGCCGATGTGTTCGGCTTTGGCAAAATATATCGGTCGGCCACTACTAATATGGTCATACTTCCTAGTTCTAGTAGCAAACTCTAGCTGCTGCATTTTGGAACTAACTGAGTTTGCTTACTAAGCGTGCAGAACAACCACCCATCAAACCATTACAATAATCTAACCTTGAGGTCATAAACGCATGGATTAACATTTCTGCATTTGACATTCAGAGCATAGATCATAATTTAGATATATTTTTAAAATGTAAAAATGTGGAGTTACAAATGCTAGAAACGTGGCTTTCTAAGGAAAGATTAGTACAAAAAGCACACAGAGGTTCCTAACTGATGACAAAGAATTGACAGAGCAGCTATCAAGTCTTAGACAGTGTTCTGCCGTATGCACATAAACTGACAGTCATCACTGATAAGCTACTACTAAATATTGTAGAAACTTAATTTTTCTGTAAATTTGCTTTGCAATGATTTGTATAAGTAAAAAGTGCTATACAAATAAGCGAATTTAATTGAGATTGAATTGTTCTAGGTTATTATATGCAGAGTTTTTAGGTCCTATAATTAACACCACAGGTTTTTAGGTCCGTTTTTTTTACAGGAATTTAGCGGTAGGAAATTACTAGTCATCAGTTTTTTTTTTATATATATATATATATATATATCAGCTATGCATTCCGTTTGTTTTGTGAATTTGTAGGTTTCGTCAGGCCACAAAGAAATATAAAGCTGAGTGTCATCAGCATAACAGTAGGCACATTTCCATTACAGATTTGCACAAAAACTTGTAGGTTTCGTCAGGCCACGATAATGGCATTCCATTAGCAATGTTATCTGCGACTAAGCGTAATCTTTTGCCTCGCAATAAGTATTGTAATGGATTTTGGTGGGGTTTTGGCTATATTTATTCAAGGGAGGTGTATCGTCAATATCTTTAGAAGCAGCACAGAAATTAAGCTTCAGAAATGTGCATGTGAATTGTGGCTGGAATAAACACAAGCATTGACTAAATTGGCCGCAATCAGCTTCAGTGGCGAATCAGGCCACACTGCACCACAGGCGTGTGCAGTGTAAATTATCCTAAGCATTAATGGTAGGGAAAGCCTTATACTGGAAGCGGCCATTATGAAGTGTTTCTTGGAGGTTATAGTACATTGAAGAATGATCATATATGACTTTTTAGAACGCCATGTGACCTTTAAATGCGAATGGAATGGAAACATACCTACTGAAAACATGACAATGCATGACCAAACATAAGTCTAAAAGCTCCACAGCAGTCAAGATTTATGACTGTTGACGGTGGAATTACATTTTCAGGTCTATGCCCAAAAAGTGGTTAAAAGCTAATAAATAGATCATAACTGTACACTATAAATGGTTTGGTACCATAAAATCCCTGAAAATACAAAATGAGCGAGGTGTGCTGGTTCTTAGGTATGCTTGGTCATCGCCATGGAGTGTCCAGTAAGGACATGGGGCAGGAACTCTGGTTAATTTACTTTAATGTCCATCAGGTTTACTGTTTACATTGGTATGGATAGCCATTGGTCTACAAACTTGTGCATGTGTAGCGGAGGCCAGCCAGTAGGTGCTGTGCAGGTAAGCCTCACTCCTGATCTCAAGAGGCAGCACTAGCTGAGCATTAAGCTAAGCGGCTCAACTCATTTAACCTCCTTGTTAAGCCCGTAGCAAAATCCTCCCATGCCGGAGACAAAAATCGAGGCCCCTCAGGCGTGAGGTGTGGTGTGGTGAGGACCTGGGAGAGAGGGGTTACATTGGTGCCGTGACCCGGATAGGAGTGGTTTAAGGGGGGGTGAGTGTAGCGGGGGCCAGCTGAGTAGGTGCTGACAGGTAAAACCTCACTCCTGATCTCAGAGAGCCCAGCTAGTGGCTGCAGTCATTTAGCCTTCTTGTTGGTCGTCCGCCTCCCATGCAGGAGACCGGGTCGAGGCCCACTTTCGGAGCAGGGCGAGGTGGTGGTGAGGAGGACCGAGGGAGAAGAGGTTACACATGGTGGTGTGGATATATTTGCATGTGTGTGGTCTAAACAAATTAAATGATTTAGAACAAGAGCAGGATACTTGATTATCAAATGTAAATTATCAGATTACATCACATCAAGATATAAGGCTGTATGCAGTACTATAAAAGCATTATACATATATAATGTGCATCCTGGGCGTGATATAGCTCTAAAAAGCTAAACAGCATATATAAACATGAGGAAGGTATACATTAGGGTACAAATTTGACAAGATTAACCACACTTATTAACAAACTAGCATTTTGAATTAGGTGGGGAAATATTTCACAATCCATTTATAGGAGTTGAATATGTGATTTCACATATACATATTTAGTTTTACAGTGCTTATATTTTATCTTGAAACAATTGTTGATCATGCAGGGCCGTGATGGAGTCTTCTCATCTACCTAAACTTATATATAAACATTACATTTACATTTAAGTCATTTTGCAGGTCTCACTTTTATCCAAAGCTGACTTACAATTAGGGGATACATAAGCCCGATTAAGCTGCTTAAAGAGGCAAACAGACACAGGGAGGTGCTTGCAATGCAAGTTTTAGACATTATTCAAATAAGTACACACTTCTAGAAGAGAGAAGGAATAGAGAAATAAAGAAGGATTTTTTTGTCAAGTAGCTGCGAGAGATACATGAGTTTTCAGCTAGTTGGCAGAAGGTTGTCAAGAGTTCAGCATTCGGATAAAAGTGGGAAGATCCATTTCCACCAGCCAGGAGCGAGTGAGCGGGAGATATTCTTAAGTGATTTTATGCCTCTCTGTGATGGTACCCATGAGAAATCTACTCACTAAGCGGAACTCAGACTTCTGGAAGGAAAGTAGATTAAGTAATAGTGAGTGGAAGTAGGCGGGCAAGCATCAATGCTTTGGCAGACAGTCACCAGCCACAACTGGTAATAGCCAGTGCAAGGAGATAAAGAGAGGTGTTAAACATGGGCTAGTTCAGAGACCAGAATCATGCCGCTGCATTCTGAATCATTTGTAGAGGTTTGATTGTGCAACCAGAAGAGCATTGCAGTAGTCCAGCCTAGAAATGACAAGGGCCAGGACAAGAAGTTGTGCAGCATGCTCCGTTAGAAAGGGCCTGGTCTTTCTGATCTTGTGCAATGCAAACCTGCAAATCGAGCAGTCTTTGCAATGTGGTCTTTGAAGATCAGCTGGTCAACAAAGGTTACACCAAGATTTCTGACCGAAGTTGATTGGGTAATTGTAGAAGAACCTAGCTGGATGGAGAAATCATACTGTAGAGTTGGGTGGCAGGGGAAGACAAAGAAGCTCAATCTTTACCAGGTTGAGGCTGTAGGTGATATTCTTTCATCCATGCCGAGGTATGTCCGCCCAGGCAGCCTGAGATCCGTGCAGCTACCGTTGGATCATCTGGTTGAAATGAGAGAGAGAGAGCGGTGTGTCATCAGCATAGAAATGATAGGAGAAGCCATGTGCCTGTATGATGGGACATAGTGATGCGTGTATATGGAAAGAGGAGGGGTGCCAGATCTGATCCTGAGGAACCCCAGGGGACAAGTTGATGTGCTTTGGATACCTCCCTCCCCAAGCCACCTGAAAGAGACTTACCAGAGTGAGATTCAAACCAGCGAGAGTGGAATCCCTGTAATGCCCAGTGATGAGAGGGCAGACAGGAGGACATGATGATTGACAGTGTTAAAAGCAGCAGATAGATCCAGCATGATAAGGAGACTGAGTTATTTGGAATCAGCTTTGCAATCTGCAGGGCTTCCGTGACTGACAGTAGCACAGTCTCAGTTGAATGGCCACTCCTGAAACCTGACTGGTTAGCGTCCAGTTTGTTGTTCTGTGAAAGAAACAATTATACCTGGTTAAGGGTACTTTTGAGGGTTTGCGCTATGAATGTAAGGAGAGAGACAGATCTGTAACTATCTGTAAGTGAAGTGTTTAATGTAGGTTTTTTGAGCAGTGGGGTTACCTGATCCTGCTTGAATAAAGTGGGGAAGGTGCCTGTGAGGGAGAGATGTGTTGATAATGTTTTGTGAGTGCTGGTAGAAGTGTAAGAGGGTGCTTGGAGGAGTGTGAGGGGATTGGGTCCTAGAGGGCATGTTGTATGATGGCTAGAGAGGAGAGGTTTTGATACTTCTGCCTCAGTGAGGGGACAGAAGGAGAAGATGGGCGGGGCTCCAAACAAAAAAATCGAGGCAAGGACCATTGGCTCCTATAAGAGAAAAAAAACTTAGAGACCAAATAATTTTTTTAGGTGCCACAGAATAAACGTGTTTTATTTATTTCTGATTATTATTATTTATTTACATTTCAACATTTCAATCATACTGTCATGTGTTTTATATCTCATCTTTTCTTGACTTTATCAGCATTTTAATCCATCTTGTAGATGACCGCAGAACTAAGGTTCATAAAAGTGAGAACTAAATGTCTTTTCAGCAAAATCTACAGTCACAAAAATTGTTATTCATTACAGAGTCTGTACCAGTATCATGGAGCATAAGCATCACTTGGCCACTGGAGTGTAGCTTGGGCTCCTCCTACATCGAACATTTCAGTAAGTTGTACTGTAGAGGCTCTCTTATAAGAATAGCCTACCTTTTGATGTTAATTCATGTTCATTATGTACTATATTAGTAAAGAGAAAGATTAAATGGGTTCACTTGCCTTGAACTGAAGCTAATGCGACCAGGACGTCTGCCGATGATAAGGGCTATGTAAAACTGTGTTGTTTGAATTTAGTTATGAATTCGGAATAGGAATGTTTTAAAGCTGGTACTTTTTATTAAAAAGTTACAAAGCACAGAGCTTTTTCGATTACTGGGCCCGGCAGTTGCGCTTCAAATAATGAAGTTCGCGCATTAAAAAGAACACAGACCAAGATACCGTGTTTTGGAAAGAAGCCATATTAGTAATTGTATAAGCGAGGAATTGTGCAATGTATTGCCAATATCCACACTGGCTGACAGCTTTACCTGTTCTAGTTTGTTCAAGTTGTGCATGAATAGGCGGCTGTATTTTCTGCACTTTCCCTTCTTCTCGTCTCGATCATTTCTCTCTACCGCTGCACAAGTAAGCGGGCTGGTTTATCAGACTGTAATAAATCAGCACTGATGGAGGCCAGAGAGAGAGGACTGTCTGAAACTCTCTTTTTTCCACTCAAAACTTTAAGTGTGCATGCGTCTGTTTTAATGCGTTAGAACATAACAAAGATTTGACATATAAAACAATTGGGAAAAAAGGCATTTACATTCAAATGTTTTAAGTTATTACATGTAGCCTAAATATATAGCCTGTTGAGATGTTAATGCCACTTGGGCTGATTCTGGCTGGAAATCGTCTCTGTCGGTTCAGTCTCGGCATCGGTGAGAAGATAATGGGCCAGGGCCAGGCACAGACTCTACAAAACACTTCTGGCTGACAGGCGGCTTTTTTCCTATGGGCGATCTAGAAACAGAAGCTGCTGTACTTGCAGCAAAGGAATCCACACTCGGTGTAGTTGTGTGTATTAACTAGCCGGTCGGAGTTTGTTTTATCACAGGCAGATGAGCTGCTAGAATGAAAACAAATCATCCATCCTGAGAAAACTTTTTTTTATCGGTTAAATCCTGAGGAACACTTTGGTAGGTGGTCGCCGTAATGGCGACCTCAGCAAGAGGAGCGTCACTCGCAAATTAAATATTTATGGTCCAGAAAATCACGACTGTTTTAGTCGCAGTTTGGAACTCCCAGATGGGAGTATCAGCAGTGGGTGTGGTTGGTTTGAGGTCCTGTGTGTGGGGCTGAGAATTGACTACTGATTGTTCTAGTTTTTCTGTGAAGAATGTGGCAAAATCATCAGCTGTTATAAAGTGGTGGGAGGAGGTGGTAGGGGGACAGAGGAGAGGAGAGTGAATGTTTTGGAAGAGATTGCAGTGTGTCTAGGGTGCTGTTGATCTTGTTGTGTAGAAGTATGAAGATTTGGCAATATGGACTTCAGCAGAAAGATGAAAGCAAAAGACTGATACATACTCAGAGTCTGGCCGGATCTTTTGATTTGCACCATTTTCTCTCTGCTGCCCTGAGTTTGAGCCGATGCTCATGAAGAACATGTCGGATAGCCAGGGGAGTTAGAAGGGGGCAGCCTGTGCTGGCCTGGAGGAGGAGAAGGACAAATATCATCTAGACAAGAGAGGTTAAAGTAGAGCATAAGAGTGTCAGTTACTTCATTCCCATCCAGAGATGAGAAATGGGTAGGTGTGAGGGAAGAGAGGAGAGGATCTAACCCGAGGGAAAGATGGGAGGGTGAAAGGGAAAGCATAGTTTTTTCATCTAAAAGTAGCTTGGTATAGGGGTAGGTGGCACACAGGTAGCAAAATGTAGTTTAAATGTAATGAAGAAAATGGACAAGAGATATTTAGGGGGTTTTACAGAATGTTCTCTGCAATACAATTGCGCGTGTAAATTAAGTCAAGTTGGTTGCCTGATTTGTGCATGCTTGTAGTGAGTAAGTCGTTTGAGATCAAATGAAGCAAGAGTGAATGGAAGTCTGCAGCATAAGGCTTGTCCAGTTGAATGTTGAAGTCTAAAAAGAGACTAAAAGTGGGAATGCACCATCCTCCGGGAATGAGGACAGCAGCCCATCCAGCTCCTCTAGGAATGTGGATGGGGAATTTGCCCAGGAGGGCAGTAGTAATTACCACAACCTGGAGTTTTATAAGCGCTATTACAATAATCGCATGCTGAGATTCAAATGAGTTGTGTGCATAGGGGAGAGTGGGTTGAGTATTTCCACTTGTTAGAAATGAGCAGACCAGTGCCCCCCTACCCAATAACCTGATGAGGGGTGTGAGAGAAAGAGAGGGGTGTTGGAGATAGCATCACATCATACAGTGCACTATAGATCCCCTGAGGAACAGTTCCAATCATTCTCCTCTATAGGAAAGGAAGAATTGTATAAACTTGTTAAATCATCTAAACCAACAACATGTATGTTAGACCCTATACCATCTAAGCTCCTAAAAGAGGTGCTTCCCGAAGTCATCCTCTTCTGACTATTATTAATTCATTATTGTCATTAGGATATGTCCCCAAAACCTTCAAACTGGCTGTTATTAAGCCTCTCATCAAAAAAACAAAACTTGACCCTAAAGAATTAAAACTTGACCCCAAAGTTAATTACAGACTGATCTCGAATCTACCTTTTCTGTCCAAGATACTAGAAAAGGTAGTATCCTCACAATTATATTCCTTCTTAGAGAAAAAAGGTATCTGTGAGGATTTCCAGTCAGGATTTAGACCCGAGTATCGTAGTACTGAGACTGCTCTCCTTAGAGTCACAGATGACCTGCTTTTTATCATCTGATGGTAGTTGTATCTCTCTGATAGTGCTATTGGATCTTAGTGCTGCGTTCAAAACTATTGACCACAACATTCTTTTGAATAGACTAGAAACTTTGTTGGCATTAATGGGAAGTGCATTAGCATGGTTTAAATCATGTGTATATATGACCCTTAATTAATTCGTAGCAGTGAATGAAGAGGTATCATATCGATCCACAAGTGCAGTATGGAGTACCTCAAGGAGGCTCAGTACTTGGGCCATTAATCTTCCGCGCTTTACATGTTACCCGCCAGGGGAATATCATCAGGAAACATGGTGTTAGCTTTCACTTTCCTGTATTGCTGATGATACTCAGCTATATGTTTGTCCAGCGGCCCTGCAAACATACCAATTTGAAAAATTAACAGGGAATGCATAGTCGATATAAAAACTGGATGACAAGTAATTTCTTACTGCTAAATTCTGAAAAAAAACAGTGGTGTAGTAGACTTATCAGTGATGACTGTCAGTTTATGTGCATCTGGCAGAGCAGCTGTCTAAGACTTGATGGCTGCCGTCAATTCTTAGATCATCAGTTAGGAACCTAGGTGTGCCTATTTGATAGCAATCTTTCCTTAGAAAAAGCCACTTTTCTAGCATTTGTAAAACTGCATTTTCCATCTCAAAATATATCTAAATTACAGCCTATGCTCTCAATGTCAAAATGCAGAAATGTTAATGTGTTTATGTCCTCAAGGTTAGATTATTGTTATGCTCTATTGGGTGGTTGTTCTGCACGCTTCAAACAAACTCCAGCTGATCAAAACGCAGCAGCTAGAGTTCTTACTAGAACCAGGAAGTATGATCATATTAGCCCGGTTCTGTCAACACTGCACTGGCTCCCCTTCAAACATCATTATAGGTTTTAAAAATCTTGCTTATACTTATAAAGCCATGAATGGTTTAGCACCTCAGTATTTGGAATGAGCTCTTGTTACATTATAGTCCTCCACGTCCGCTCGTTCTCAAAACTCTGGTAATTTGATAATACCTAGAATATCAAAAATCAACTGCAGGTGGCAGATCCTTTTTCTGTTTAAGCGCCCAAACTCTGGAATAACCTACCTAACCTAACATTTGTTAGGAGGCAGACACACTCTTGCAGTTTAAAATCTAGATTAAAGTCAATGATTAACTCCTTAGTTTTTGTCTAACACACTAATAAGCATCTAATATCAAATCCGTTAAAGTTTTTAGGCTGCATTAATTAGGTAAGCGGAACCGGGTACACTACCCCGCAACACCCGATGTACTTGCTACATCATCAGAAGAATGGCATCTCACGCTAATATTAGTCTGTTTCTCTCTTATTCCGAGGTCACGTAGCCACCAGATCCAGTCTGTATCCAGATCAGAGGATCACTGCAGTCACCCCGGATCCAGTATGTATCCAGCCCAGATGTTGGATCAGCACCTAGAAAAGGACCTCTACAGCCCTGAAGACAGCGGAGACCAGGACTACTGAGCCCCAGAGAAAGATCCCCTGTAAGACCTTGTCTCAGGCGACCACCGGGACAAGACCACAGGGAAACAGATGATTCTTCTGCACAATCTGGCTTTGCTGCATCCTGGAGATTGAACTGCTGGTTTCGTCTGAGTCAGAGAGGAGAACTGGCCCCGACTGAGCCTGGTTTCTCCCAAGGTTTTTTTCTCCATTCTCTCACTGATGGAGTTTTGGTTCCTTACCACTGTAAGCCTCTGGCTTGCTTAGTTAGGGGACACTTCATTTACAAGCGATATCGTTGGCGTGATTGCACAGATACTATTTTAAACTAGAACTGAGGCTGCATGATGGCATTCACTGGAATTCAATGATGAACTGCTTTAACTGTCATTTTGCATTGTGACACTATGTGGCATTAATTTCCTAATTAATGTTGTTCTCTGGGACAACTCTGAATGTCCTAGAGTGGCCCAATAGGCCCCGACTTGAACCCGACCGAACAACTCTGGAGAGATCTGAAAAGCAGCCTTTTACCCGACCTCCCCCATCCAACCTGATGGAGCTTGAAAGGTCTTGCAAAGGAGAATGGGAGAAACCGTCCAAAATAGATGTGCCAAGTTTTTAGCATCATACTCAAAGACTTGATGCTGTAATTACTTATTTACATGTGATTTAAAAAAAAAAAAACATTTTTTACAATAAATTTGCAAAGATTTCAAATATTATGGGGTATTGTTTGTAGAATTAACTGAACACTGAGTTCTAGGAAAATCTAGGCAGAACACACATGCACACACACACACACACACACACACATAGCTTTGACATAGACATTATTACATTCATATGCACGTGGTATAAGATTCTTGATCAAAAATAATAATTCATTTAAATTACTGAATAACTTCAGAACCAAAGTGTCAAAAACACAACCCCATCACAATCCTCACAGCCTGTTGCTGAGATCAAATAAATAAGCGGGGTGGAGTGTGCTGAGGGTTAATGATTTACTAAAAACGGCCCCTCCTTAATGTAGTGAATAACAGGAGAGCACATGCATGATGTTAAGAAATCCTGTATATTGTTAAAATAACAAGATCATTTTCACAAGTAATTGTTTTTCTATCTTTATTTGATGTAATGGAGTTGAGTCGTTAGAAGCGGCCAATCACAATATCACAATATTAATACTGGTATAGTTATAAAAAGAAGGTCGTAAACTTGCACTGTGTCTGCTCACAATATTGTTCAGAAGAGAGTTATATGATGTCAAATAAGGATCAGTTCATTATTTTTATGGGGGAGAGTGATTTGTGTAATGGGGTTGAGAAGGTTACTGAAAGATGTCTGGAACTAAATAATATGATTTTATTGAATAATTATAAATTTACTTAGAAAATAAACATTAACAGCAAAAATTACAGAAAGATATATATTTAGACTTTTTTTTTCTAATTGCATTATTCATATCCAAGTACAGTTTCATAGAAGGCCACGAGGGACATGACAGAATGGGTGGGGTGGACTGAAAAAATTGAGATAATTTCTGATATATAGATAAAATGTATGTCATGTTTTTAAACCTTATTAAAGGAGACATTTCAATTAATACAAAAATATTTTAAAAATAGATTTTGGTGACCCAATAGATAAAACACACATAAAAAGGTCAGAGGGACTCGAATCGTACCGATTTTCGTTAAATGGTTCAACTACGGTGGCCTGGATGCATTAGAGTGTCCAGCAGATGGCGCAGTTGACTTTCCTCTTCTACACAAAATATTAAATAATGAAACATTGTGACACTAAACTACAGCATTCATTTCAAATCGTTTGTTTTTGACAGCACCAGAGGGTTAAAAGAATAGTGAGTTTACACCACCCCATAATGATAACGACACAGAGGAACAATATCGTTACAGTCACTTTTTCCAGCTGATAAATAACAAAATATTTAGTGTCAATCAGAAACCACCTGACTTTAACAGCATCTGAAGCTGCACACTGCAAAATTGCAGCACACACTAATAATAAACAGAACAGACGCTAATATAAATATCCTTATTATCATAGTTACTGTTCTTACTGTTCAGTTATTTTTTGCTTAGATCCATGAGCACATATTAAGGGAGGTTTATCATGTTCTCATCGTTGTGTGATGATAAACATAAGACAGTTATAGATTTACATTTTGTTGTATTTGTGCCAAATTATGTGCTTATTTATGGAATCACATCAGACTTTGCATTTTATTAAAACAGCAAGAATAAAAACATCAAAGATAGCATTTTTATAAAATGCATCCAATTTACAAACATCCTAATAGTACAATGCTCATTCTATAGAACTGCAAAAGTAAACAGTTTCAATATCTACATGGATTTTAAACAGTATCAAAACACTTTTCAAAGGAGACATGAAGGGCCTTTCCACACCGCAGGAACCTTTTCATAGTACCAGAACTAATTGTGGAATTACCCTTTTTTGGCATTTTACGCACCACAGGAGACTGGCTCGTGATTGTAGTACCAGACTGCCTTTTGTAAGCTGCCGAGCCCGCCATCGTCACATCCTAGTACACAGTGTCGGTCTTGCAGATACAGCCCCCTTTAAATGGTACTGGGTATAAACAGTTCCGCGCAAAATCATCCCAGTACATTAGTACAGTACATTTAGTTCTGGAACTAAAGTGGTGTGAAAGGCCCTATTCCTTTTTTTTATAGAACAGTTTTACACAAGTGGTACAACAGAGCTAAAATAAAAATCTGACACATGATTTTATCACAGTGTTGCATGCCATGTACAGTTGTGTTCAAAATAATAGCAAAAAAGTGAGTAAAGCTCAAAATCCTTATAATAACTTATCGCAATACACACAAATGCATTGGGAACATTGCCCGTTCTACTTTAAATCAAAGCATGAAGAAAAATGTATCAAATTTGTCTTTACTTTACAGAAAGTGAAGAAAAAGGAATGTTAGGCTGTTTCAAAAAATAGCAATGTCTGCATGTTTCTTTACAAAGTCAAACATTTACTGTATAAACTGAAAAATGCTTGAAGATTTAGATTTCTTGTGAATCACTGAACTAATATTTAGATGTGTAGCCAGGGTTTCTGAGAACTGCTTCACATCTGTGTTGCATGGAGTCGACCAACTTCTGGCACCTGTGAACAGGTCTTCCAGCCCAACATGACTGCACTACAGACTACTATTGCACCATTTCTCTTTAGGCCAGTCAGTGTGTTCTTTGTCATATTGTAACCTCTTCAGCACATGTCTTTATTTTTAACAATAGGACTTTGCTGGGACTTCTTGCTGATAGCTTGGCTTCACATAAGCATCTTCTAATTGTCACAGTACTCAAAGGTAACATTAGACTTTCTTTGATCACACTGGAGCTGATTATTGGCTGAGTCTTTGCCATTTTGGCTATTCTTCTATCAATTGAGATAGTAGTTTTCGTTTTCTTACACGTCTTTCTGGTTTTGGTTGCCATTTTAAAGCATTTGATATCATTTATCTGAGCAGCCTATCATTTTCTGCACACTTCTTTATATGTTTTTTCCTCCTCTAATCCACTTTTTAATCAAAGTCGCCCGTTCAGTACGCTGTTTGTACGCTGTTTCCATTTTACTCAGATTTTCCAGAGAAGAAATACACAGTACAAGTTTTACTGCCTTCCCTCAACAAATAAGGGCCGCTAGTTTGGCAGTAGTTTTCACAGACTGAGATTTACATCTCTTATTGAACTCCATACTGCCTGTATTTTGAGCAGCCTTGTACTTCAATTACTAGTCCAATTACACAGAATTATCATCATGCGTAATATCATGGCTATGACTGGAGTCTATTGGTTTTCCTATTCCTCTACTACACCTTCTATTAAAATATTTACCATGTAGAAATATTATTTCTACAAAAAGACAGTGACTGAATCTGGTTAGTGATGTTGGACTGCTATTATTTTTAGACACAGCTGTATATAGATCAGTACATAGTAGCTGCCTTTATATTTACATGATTAATAATCATTTACATTACATTTACATTTAATCCCATTTAGTAGGCAGCTTTTATCAAAGAGACTTATGATAGAGGTCAATGAAAGGCAATCAAAATCAACAAAAGAGCAATTATATATACATTAGTATAACAAGTCTCAGTTAAGCAACACAGCACACATATCAAGGTTTTTTTTTTTTTTTTTTTTTTTTAAAACAGAATAGAGAAAGATTTTTCTTTTTTTATAAAAAACATACAGTTAGTAAAATGGAATGGAAATTAAGTTTAAAGAGGGCTTCTAGAGGCTGGGAAGTCTAGAGTAATGGAATTTAGAGAGAATTTTTAGAGGCCAGAGTGGAGGTTTATAGGCAAACATCAATGCCTTGATTTTAATGTAGGCAGCTATAGACCAGTCCAAATTAGGCACGTCCACAGTCCATCACTTGCAGCTACGCACACATAGTGAGTCACAGAAAAACACTAGGAACAAGCGGAGGTAAACAGAGTAAAATCCATGGAATAAGAGAAAAAAATATATTTTTATGCCTTTTGGTATCAAGATCGGGATGCAGATAAATATTTTACAGAATACTATCATCAAGGAGACACCATTTGGGGAAAGCTAGGCATAGGCCGATTTAAATGGATATACTATGGATGAAAATTGCTACTGAGATTCTCTACTTTAAATTACATACATTTTAGTTTAAACTTTAAGTCCTACACCAATATTCACATATGCTCTTCATAGGGGATGTATTATATTAGCCCCTACAGTTACAGCGCCAAGAATATTATTAAGCCTTACTATTAACATTTTTACACTTGGCATTTATTTTTATCTCCACAATTCTGGCTTTTTTTTCTTGCAAAATTACAAGTTTATATATCCTAATTCCAGTTTTATATATCAGAGCTTAACTTAAAAATAGTAGGTTTATCAGATTCCTGAGTAAGAAAATGCCAGAAGAGCCGAGAAAAGAGAGAGAGATGAGGAGTTATTTTTCCTTATTAGAACTGAGAATATAACCTCAGAACTGCAGAGAATAAAGTCAAATTTTGAAGCCTAAAATCAAATTTACCTTTTTTGGGAAATTATTTTATTCCATGGCTCCATAGACTGCCATTTTGAAAACCATCATTTTTCTGCCATCAAAGACAGGCTCCATACAGAAACCATCATCCCGATTTGGGATCTATAGAGACCTATCCCACTATCTTCACGTCAGTTTCCTTTTGAATCACTTGAGTGCTTATGACAAGCTCTTATAATATCGAGGAGAACATTTTAGAAAATGACATCTAATCAATCTCAATCTATAATCTTTTTTAAGTCTAACTTCTTTAGCCTGTATCTGTATGAAATCTGTAGGCGATCTCTCTGGAGTTTTCCTACAGCCATGATGTGCATGCATCCTGAATGTTTACAAACCTATAATTTAGTCCTATAGGTACTTAAGGAGTTTTGGAAGGACATGGAGTAAGTGATTAATGGCGGCTTACTTTCATTTTGGGGGTGGAGTATCCCTTTAATGAACAGAGGTGCTGGAAAGCGTATTTCTTGCAGCTCATTAAAGATTGAAATCTTGCTGCCGTGTTCTGGATTAATTATAGAGTTTCAAAGCTTATTTTTATCATAATTTTCTCCTCAGGAGTTTTTCATCTGTTTAGTTAGGTCTGATTAGGAGTACTTCTAATCGCAAACAAGGGAGGCTTCAAATGTCATACACTTGGATTTAATGTGTTCATGTGACACTGTAGGATTGGGATGACGTCCTGTGAAAGTTGTTCATAAATTGGACTTTTGATTGAATTGATGACGCATGACCACTAGGAATCAAACCTACTCTTAAAATTATGTTGTCTGAACCATACCAGTAAATTGTGTTTCTTGTATTTAGATTTGTGTGTAGTTTGTAGGTTTTCATGCATCAGGTATTTTTTATGCACGTTATGGTCCTTCTGTTTGAAAACTGCATTGGTCAGTCAGGCGTCTGAGCTGCTATTACTCAGTTAAAGGCTGACTGGATTCAGCTGGTTCTACAGGTTTTGGACAATCCAGGATTGTAATCGGACTCACATCACCTGTTCCAGGATTGAACAGAGGAACGACTGATCCAGAGAATCTGCTGCTGATGGTCAGGAGATGTTTTCTCTCTGTGACGTTGTAAAATGAAAGCTGACCGTCATCATAATCTAACAGAACTCCCAGTCGTTCAGGTCTCGGTGTCAGAGAGAGTTTAACTGGTGGATCAGTGTTGGTGTAAAAGCCACGAGGACCGTCTGAACACAAGAACCAGAAACCCCTTGATGGAGTTAAAGCAGATCTGTCTATTGTAGTAAAGTTTTCATCTTTCACCACACCAATTATCCAGTAGTTTTTGGGAGGTATGTTTGGTTGTGCCAGATCTACCTCCCAATAGTGACGACCAGAGGAGAATCTTTGGGCTCCAAAAGCACATAATTGAAATGGAAATTCCTCCACAGTGTGATTATACCTTCACTGTCCCTCAAGATTTTACCAGTCTTTAGAAACCGTCAGATCTGGATGTAAATGTTCAACGGTCTATAGTGATCTCATCTGTGAGGAAAAATACATGAGCAACAGTTATTAATCCTCATGTATATGAGATGATGTTTACACATATATGCATATAAAACTGAGATGATGTCATACCTGCATGCTTCCTCAGTTCTTCTACATTTATGTCAACCACAACTAAAATTAAAAAACAAATTCTTATGAGATTTTAGACGGGGGAAAAAACTGTAGCTGTACATTTAAATTACATTTGAACCCTTTCATGTTGAGACAAAATTTCTTTCAGATATTCTTTCATATTGCTGTTAATGGGCAACAAACTAAATCATTTTATTTCATGATTCTTTAATTTATTTAAATTAGTCTCAGAATGGTTTCCATCTCTCCTGTCATGTGATCTGATGTTACTCTGAAAGCACTGTGGGTTTTGTGTGTACCCAGCACATTTCATACACATGCACAGTGTTTAATGCCCAAGATAAGATCATTTCCCTTATAAAAATTAATTTTATAGTAATATTATTGAACGTATAGAAGTCAATTCAGTTTAACTGGTAAGTACTTCAGAAACACCATCAGCAGCTTTTGTTGTGCTTTGCCTAAAAAACAGATATTAATAAAATAGGAAGATTTCTGTTTTAAAATATAGAGATGAGAAGGTACACCCCCCCCCCCACCCCCACCCAGGTTAATCACTGCTTGAAAGGATTCGTGACTGTGTTCAGATGATAAATGAAGTTCATGTTCCTTACTTTCTGTAGCTGGTTTCTTTCCTGCAGAACAGATCAAAAATATCAACACATGAGATCTGCATGAAACAAAAACCTGCTGATAACCACATCTTTAAAATCTTTCAGTCAGATTGTACCTGTTCGTTTCTCTCTGTATTTGTAGAGGATCAGCCCAAACAAACCCAGAAGAGCACAGATGAGAAAAGTGAGGAAAAGAGCCATCCATGGACCTGATGAATCTGATGGACCTGAGATATAGAAACCAGATGAAACTAAAAACCTTCAAAATATATGAAGCAATTACAGTAATGTAGAAACATATTTTTAAAACCCTTTTAACATAAAAACGCTGTTTGCAACCCAAGTCTTCTAAAACAGGACTGAGAACAAAATGTAGAATGAGATTTGATTTTTCTTTTAATGATTGTAAGGTTGAAAAAATGAGAGAGAATGATGACACTGAAGAAAACTGATGGAACACAAGATGAAGAACATGCACTCAAGAATGTATGCTGATATTTTATCAGTTATATTAAGGGAAGTTAAGTTCACAAGAAGAAAAACTAATGGAAATGATCACAGGCCTAGCATTCAAGCAAACTTGATCACTTTGTTTGTGGTATCTACTAATATCCATGTTCTCTAACCTGAAGATACGATGCCCTGTATGTTCAGTCTTCCTTCTTTTAACTCTCCAGATCTGAGAGAGACTGAACATGAGACCTGTTTGAGCGTCTGAGAGAGAGACGGCCCGGCCGTCCAGCTGTGGACAGAGAACATCTCATCTGCTCCTCGACTGTGAGATGTTCCTCCAGGACCGAGAGCCCTTCCTTCATCTGACGTCCACGTGATATTGGGCTTTGGATACCAGCCGCTGGACCTGCAGCTGATGTTCACACGCCCATCATCTAGACGGCTTTGGAGACAGGACAGGAGCGGATCCTAAAGCTGATGAGAGGAGAGACAGATCTTCAGATGTTCTCCAGACACAAAAACTACAGAATAATAAGTATACTGTTTAACACACTGTCTAATTATGTTCTGATTTTTTTAATGTCTTTTCAGGGTCTTGGAACACTTCAACATGTACATTATGTCATCATTTATTCAACCTCCAGTAAACCGATAAGACTCTATACTATACTGTGCTATCTATCTATCTATCTATCTATATATAATATATAATATATATATATATATATATATAATGTTTTGTTTTGACAGCAACATGAACTCCAAAATTGTGAGAAAAAAAAGACTTTTTAACAGGATTTCTGAATCAAGAAGTTGCTATTTAAAGTTATATTAAAGTTAATTTAGTTTTTTACAGATTTATCGGTTACATTCACTAACTGTAAGTAACTTTGCAGCTACATGTCAACAACAGTGTTACCCATTTATTTTTATAATTTATTCCTAATTATTTTAGTAAATATACAAAAAAACAAAAAAAACAATAACATTGCAGCAGTTGTTATGCGTGGGAGTTTTTGCAGACTTAATATAAAATAGTATAATATCATATATATCGGTTTATACTGGCCATTGGCCACACTGCTCTTTATTATATCGGCATCAATATCATCTGTCAAAGAATCCATGTCAGCTGACCACTACAAAAAAAGCACTATTATCATAACAGTAATCCAAATAACTTGAGTTTAACTCGGGTATGCGTACACCATGTTTGACGCCACGATGTCAGCATTTTCTGCAAATAACAACGAGTTGAGTCTTTTTCTCACATTAAGCAATCAATAGACTTGGAATTTAGTCATATGGATGAGTTTTATATCAACAGTCCTCAATGATGATGAGTTTTCATTATGCAGAAGAGCACATGGAAGAGAGAATTTTATAGTTTGGCTGAACTATGTCTTTAATGAAGTGCAGATCTTCAGAAAACAGACCACCCACCTGTGATTTTGAGATCCACCTCTTCACTGCTATATGAATGTTCTCCACTCACATAACAACGAAATGAATCTTCATCCTGAATTGTGAGTTTCTCCAGCCGTAGAGAGACGTCTCCATTGGGGAAGTCGTGGCCTAATGGTTAGAGAGTCGGACCTCCCAATCGAAGGGTTGTGAGTTCGAGTCTCGGGCCGGCAGGAATTGTGGGTGGGGGGAGTGCATGTACAGTTCTCTCTCCACCTTCAATACCACGACTTAGGTGCCCTTGAGCAAGGCATCGACCCCCAACTGCTCCCCCGGGCGCCGCAGCATAAAATGGCTGCCCACTGCTCCGGGTGTGTGTTCACAGTGTGTGTGTGTGTTCACTGCTCTGTGTGTGTGCACTTCGGATGGGTTAAATGCAGAGCACTAATTCTGAGTATGGGTCACCATACTTGGCTGAATGTCACGTCACTTTCACTTTCCACTTCCATCCTTCAGTCCACCAGACTGATCTGACCGCGGAGTCAAAGAGCTTCGGTTCCTGTACGGTTCCTCCTGGACGTCCTGGATCTTCCCATAATTATAGAGGAGAACAGGGTTGTTGAACTGATTGTTACGGTACCAGCGGATCTCCAGAGCTTCAGCGCTCTCAGGAGGAGAGATCCAGCAGGGAAGAATCACTGTGGATCCCACATGAGACACTACAGGATCAGGAGGAACCACTATAGTGAACGACACTGAGAGAGAGAGAGAGAGAGAGAGAGAGTCGTTTTAACAGGAATCCAGGCGATCAGGAGATTTGCATGAGAGCAGAAGATTTCATCACAATTTGCCGATTAATGGTGATAACGAATAGAAAACTGCATGTTTTGAAAGTGACTTCTGTGCTTCATACATCACTACATTATTGGCTGACAATGGAGGCTTTTTTGTCCATGAAATTTTGCTAATGTGACTGCAACTTATGGTGATTGTAAATCTGTAACTTTTTTATCTTTTTTCAAATATTATTTAATATTCATTACATCTTTGGTGGTGAGCCAAATCCATGAGCTCCACCAGAGGGCACTCCATCCCTGACTTTTACCATTCACCCAGGACTCCATTTCCCACAATCCTTTGCCCGGACTCATCACAGCTGCCTCACATTAGAAGGACTATAAAAGACGCACTCAGGGTGTACTCACACTAGGCACGGTTGCCCTGAACCGAGCGCGATTATCCCCCTCCACCCCGCCGCTGGCCTGCACTCACACTTGCACTAATCTTTCTGGCCGGAGCATGTTTACATCATGTATGAGATAACTGAGAAAAACACTTTCGCTAATATTCTGCCGAATAATTAATAATAATTCATTTATAATTTATTCCCTGCATTGATTTTCACTTGTATGTATCAGAAAATTATTACGAGACAGCTGAGGTTAATGAAATAATTTGCAGCTTTACTCGCATATTGGATTAATTACTTGATTGAATTAAATTTATTGAAAAGTGTAGTAGTAGTAATATAATATGTTTGCGGTCGTAATGATGACAGTAGCGCACACGAAATAGTATCTGTTCCGTGCTCCAGCGCGGTTAGCGCTCACACTGCATGCATACCGTGCCCGAGCCCAACCGAACCGTGCCCTGGCCCACCTCTTCCAAACGGCTAAACGAACCGCGCCCGAGCCGGGCTTTAGGGGTCAAACGTGCTCAGGCATGGTTCAAAACTCCTAGTGTGAGTACACCATGAGACACAAACACAGTGCTGGTGATTGTTAGCCTGTTGCGGCCCGTGTTCCCTTGTTGCCTTGCCTTGTTTCTGACCCTACAGCAGGCTGCAGCTCTGGCTTTAGATGTGCTTTAGAGTCCTACCTAAAGGTTAGTTCACTTTCAGGGCT
Source organism: Cyprinus carpio (assembly GCF_018340385.1). Lineage (NCBI taxonomy): Eukaryota > Metazoa > Chordata > Actinopteri > Cypriniformes > Cyprinidae > Cyprinus > Cyprinus carpio. The sequence continues at coordinate 4,068,189 of NC_056578.1, read as the reverse complement.
GAAGGTCCAAATTGTGGACGCACATTGAGTGCAAGACAAGCATTTGTGGTTAAAAAGTATATACATTTTTATTTCTTATAGTAAATGATTGATGGTTAGGCTAGATAAGACCTATACTCCACGGCTGGTATCTGTGGAGCCCTTTGAAGCTGCACTGAAACTGCACTTTGGACCTTCAGCCTGTTGGTCCCCACTGAAGTTCACTCTATGGAGAAAAAAATCCTGGAACGTTTTCCTCAGAAATTTTCTTTTCTTTTCTTTATTTTTTTTTCCTCAGGGGGGGGTGAAGTGTTTTAGTGAAGTCCTGGGTCATGCTCCCTCATAAGGTTTATTTATTTGTTTGTTTGTTTGCGTGTTTATTTTTGTAAAATTATCTTTTGTGCTATATCATCCACACACTGCAAAGTTGGTTGATAACATAATTGCAATAAAGTAATAGCCTAGTTAACAATTACTTGTTTACTTAGGATATATAATGTAGCCTATATTATATTATTTAGGCACTTATAGGTTATAGTTTGACAGAATGTTCTGATTCAACATACCATAGGAAGTCAATCTAACTTAACATTTTCTTATATTGATATAGTTTATTATATTGATTTGCCATCTCTGAATATCTGAATGCCAGGTTTTTTCCCATCCCTCTTTATTAGAACCCATTTAACACATGGCTCTGGATTCTGACTTGTACTTGCTCTTATGGAAATGTACCATAGTTCTTAACAGCATTTTTTTAATATAAGGTTAACCTATTATTCATTACCAGGGCAATAATAATAATTATTATTGTTATTAATCTATGTAACATTTGTTATGAAAAACAACAGTCTGCACATTCAGAAACAACAGCTACAACATGCCACAGTTGTAATATAAATCTATAGGGGAAAATCTATTCCCTAACAGATTATCTATTATAAATTATAAAACAATTTCATGAATAAATCAATAAGCCCCATGAAGCTGTTATAGCTGTTATAAATTCACTGTAAACCACAGCTTCACAGGGCTTATTGCTTTTATAAAATGGTTATTCCATATCATACATAGAAAGGTTTAACAGAATAAAACAGAGCAAATAAAGTGTAATATAAAATGGTTACAGTATTCTTCCACACCAAACAATGTAGTTCCTCAGATTGAACAGTTGTGGTTGCCGAGCAACACACAGAAGTAAACAAAGGTGTATGTCTGTAGAGAACTTTACAACAGCTTTGAACGTGCCTCAGCCAATCAGAATCAAGGACCGGAACTATCTGCTTTATGAAACTTGATACATTCTAGTAAAGGTGGTCATGAGTAGTTTAAAAAGATTTTAATACATGTTACTGCTGGTGCAAAATTCTAGATTGAACTAATGAATGTCTAAAAAATAAAAAGTCTAAATTCTTCATTTGATCTTTCATTGATTTTTAAACATGCTTGACTCATTTCTTGTTCTTCGATCGGTCTTTGTTCATATAACTGTTGACTGGCAGAAAGGGTTTTTTTTAAGGAAAATCTGCTTTTTATTCTTTTGAGATCGTGGTGATGATTTCATATTATAACTTTATACAGGCACAATCTGTATGTAATCTACTGCAGTAATAAGAAACTGATCACTTATGTGAATTACTCGATAGGCCTAAATATGAATATTTATCTCATCGGGTCTGTATGGAGTATTTAAGCATAAAACTGAATGAAATCCAATGGTGTTCTTACCGGAAGTCTCTATGAGGAGAATCAGTAAAACGATAATAATCGACAGCATTCCTGTGAAAATACACAGACTCCAATAAAACAAACTCTGAGGGAGATTCTTCCAGAATTAAATCACATGAGAGACATAATCGACGTTCAGTGAGGACACAAACTCACCCAGAGACAAAGAAAAATCAAACAGATTCAAATATAAGAGACACAAATCCGTGGAAGAGCAAACGCGCTCCCGATTTTCTCCCGTATTACTTTCGCTTTCTAAGAATAACGATGCCTCAATAAAACAGACGTCATCAGATGAAGAATAACGCTTCATATTCGGAGTGATTATATTCGATGTGGTTTTGTGTAATGCAGAGTGAACATGCATATGGTGTTTTCTGCTGTAATGAGGAGATTGAATATAACAGAATAAGATCAGAGCGGACTCCAGGGTGAAGAACGCGCTCGTTCCTTCCAGGCCCTACCCTTTGTTTGTGACTGCAGTCACGCTATCTGCGCTTCAAGTTCATTGCGCGTCTACTCGGCGGTGTGTGGCAGATTAAGCTGCGAGCGTGTTTTCCGTCTTCTTCTTTAGTAAATCCTCCTTCGGTTGTCATATTTATTCATATTCGTATTCATATTCACGGCCTTCTACTTAAGTTTCCACCATTTATTTTACTATAATTATGTGTTTTTATGTATTTATGTATTTTTGGGTTCAAAGCTGTATACTTTTTCCTTTTTTTATGTGGAATGCTGCTAAATTAATGCATAATTTGGATTATGTTTTGTACAACTGTCTTTCTACTTACAGTTAACATTATTCTAAATCAGTAAGATCCATGGATTTTTTTTATTAAGAATGACGGAATTCGTTCACGTTTTAAGTGTTATAAGTGCATGTTATCATTCAGTCTGTACCTGCTACTGTATGGTGTATCCTGCTTATTTGGAGAAAATCAACATGAAGTGAGGGGGAAAAATATTAAAAATGACAAAACCAAACTGTTTTCATGTCATTTCACTGTTTCATTATTTAATAATTGCATGAAAACATAAAGAACCAAATAAACATACAAACAAAAATAAATAAAAAAATTAATGATTTTTTTTTTTTTTGTACATGTCCATACATACGTGGCGATTTTCATATCATTTTACTGTATCATTCTTTAATAATTGCATACCAAACTCATGGAAAATGCTATCTTTTTCACAGTACAGTCATATTTGAAAAATTCATAAAAAATTAAAATCAAATTTTTTTTTTTTTTTTTTTTTTTTTTTTTTTGCATATTCCACCAGAATAAATGAATGAAAAAAAATACTGCACTATAAAGCACTGTCTAACTGCTTTCGCTAATAAAAGCCCTCCAAACACTCATATTCTGCCTGTTCTCTTTGTGATTCTGAATGTGGATCTGTTTCCACACATTACCGTAATACCTCGTATATGCGCGCAGCACATATAAAACACCGTTGGGGCTACGAGGATCGTGTTTTCACAGTGAAGGCCGGACTGACCGCAGTGATAAACTGACATCTCGATGCGTCGACACCCATGATGACTTTGTCTGTTTCCCCTGTTAGATTGACTGTAGAAAAAAACAGCAATAGTATGCCAATATGGACATGCAGCTCAGCTCTGGTGGAGGAGAAGAGAAGAAGCTTAATCATTATGTTCCAGCGTCTGATACACGAACAGCTTTTGGGGATTTTACATAGGGATTCCCTGACGATAATTAACAATGGTTTTACTACAAACAAACAAACAAACAAAATCTGGTTACTATAGTTAAACCATGGTAACCACAAATAACTAAAATAGTTTAAAAATCGGCCCTATTATTATGGAGTTTTGAAAATGACATTTCATGCAGTGTGTAATGCAGCTGTATGTGAATGAATGTAAACTGCAAAGTTTTAAAGCTGAAAGTGCATCGTAAATAAAGTTATTTTGGCGAATTCCAAACGTTTTTTTTCCAAACGGTTTTTTCGCACCCTTCAAGGGCACTTCGGAAGGGGAGGGTCCAAATGAAAGTGAAGGACATGAAGAGCGCCTCCAGAAGCGAAGGGAACATGCGGTGGTCACTTCACTTCATGTGATCTTAGGTTAGGACAGCTTGCGATGCACAGTTGGGGGTGATTTCGAGTTCACATACAAACCTAAATAGAATAGGCTAATTAAATGTGTCTGTTTTAATGTAAGAAAACATATTTTTCGTCAGGGATATAAATATGATTTAAGACGGCAGTGTAAGCAAGTTTAGTGTGAAAACGTTTAATAGTAAATAATACACAATTAGTCAATATCTGAATAAAATAATAACAATGAGAAGAAATATTTATTTGCAACAACTGACGGAGTACTGAATGCTGCACACACGCGCAGATTTGTCAAGGTAACATTTGGTCAGTCATTCCCTTACAAGGGAGTTCCAAACGCTTATACGAGACAGTAATGCCCTACTGAATGCTGCACACACGCGCAGATTTGTCTATGTAATTTTTGGTGAGTAGGGCATAGCTCACTTCCGTTTGGAATTCGCTCTCTCAGAAGAAAGAGTCGCCTCTGAATTAACCACTGAAGCGAGGTGTTTAAATTTGAATCCCATTCAGCGAATTTCACACGTCACAGATTCTTACATTTTTGCATAATGCCCGCCTACAATCTGCGTGGAAAATCCCGCGAAAACAAAACTTCAAACGCTGTAGCTGGTTCATGTGGATAACGTGAAGTAGAGAAGTATTTTCACTTCCAAACGATGAGGCTGTAAATAATTTGTGGTTAAAATGAATCTTTACTAAGATACAACAGCAGTATAATCACAACTTTCTGCTGTGTGCCTGTCTTTTCTCTGATGACTGCTTCTAATCTCCGCGAGTTAAACGTCTTTGAAAAATGGTTTGGTGCCCAGTTTGTTTGGACCAATTTGCTCTTCTGAATCACAACCTGTAAGTATGATTAATAATTGTTTGCTTCGATGTTCTGTCGAGCGTGGTTTTGTTTTGTTTGTGTTGTATTGTGAATACAGTCAGTGCAGCTGTACTTCTCCGGGTAATTACACGTTATAGTTCTGATAATCAGCTGCTGGTCTGCTATTGTCTAGAAATGTGTAGATTAATATAGAATGTCTGTTGTGCTTGGAGTCATGATAAAGGATGGAGCAATACAAACTGCAGTGCTTTATCAGTACTCTTTTGTCTGTGTTAGGCTAAACACATACCATTATTGTTTGGGTCTTTTACTACCAAGTATCCGGTTTTGCTAACATAAGTGTAAAACAACTTTTTCCCTTCTGATTATTTCTTTTTAGAAAAGTGGAACACTATTATTATTATTTTATTATAATAGGATGTATTATTGATAAGCCGTAATCCAGTACTGGTGATGGGCTTTGCTTTTTCTCCGACATGTGCTGTACGCAGTAGACCAATCACAACAGAATGGATCATCTGACCAATCAGAGTAGAGTAATGCCATGCAAAGGTGGGGTTTGGAAAGATTCATCTTTGAACATATCGTTTGAGAGTCGTTGAGAAACAGTGTAAAATTTAATTTATATTATAAGAAAATGAATGTGTTTGTTTTTTTGTAGTGATCGCGACCGATATCGTTTTTTTGACAGCCGATAACCGATACTCTCTTGGAAAGCAGGGGGGCCCGATATAAAGCTGATAAATATATTTTACAATTTTTAATTATTTAAGAAATTTAAAATCATTTGACAATGGATTCAAAAAAATAAATGTGTACAATAAACATACTTCTACTTTAGATGATAGTAATTTTTTCACAAAATAAATATTTTAATACAAAATATAATTAAAAAGGAAGTAAACACTGTAACCAACAGGGCACTCAGTATTCTGGGTAGTTTGTGTGCATTGGGAATCATATTTTTCAAATAAAGCCAGGGTAACACTCATTTTAACATACAGCACACAGAGAAAATGATATGAATATGACCAGTGGGCAAATGCATAATGCACAGCATAATCTGAAATCATGAGTTTAAAAAGCATTCAATTTCCTCCACGGACCGACGGTCACACAGAGAACACGCAATCGTGCAGGACACACATTAACACTTCATAAGATCTCACCGCTGGATTCGACTTAGTTTGAAAGGGTTTTTTAATTAGATGTTCATTAGTCATTCAAAGATTTGTTTAAATGATGTAAAAGCGTATATATGCTTAATGCTGACGGCAAACGAGAAAGTATTATAATGTTTGCCTTTCCATTACTAATAATATAAAAGCAATCGATGTAATACATTTTGTCTACTTTAATTCCTTTGTTTAACTGTTCTATCGGATTATTAGACAGACTTCTATCTGTATTAGACAGAACTGCTAACAATGACAGTAAACGAGGGAGAATGTGAGCAATGTGAGTTCAGGCGCTGATGCCACTCTCAGCGCTGTCAAATAAAAGTCCCGCCTCGAACACATCGGCCAAGCAGAAAAACTTATAGTCCCAATGCCGATATTTGAAAAATGCCAAATATCGGCCGATATATCAGTCGACCACTAGCTGTTTGACATTGCATGCATGTAAACCTGTTGTTGGGGACTCCCAAAACCAACTTATAATCATTTCAATTTCACATAATAGGGGCACTTTAACTATGGTATTTTTTTTTTCTAGTAAAACTGGGATTATATAAATGGTCAAAAAACGTCTCCAGTTACTGATGAAACCTTGGTTCCCTGAGAAGGGAGCAAGATGTTGCGTACAGCATAAGCTGATCACGTTCTCCCTCAAATAATGAAGCCTTATTCGCTTAATGGCTGCTGCAAAATCGAGTGAGCGAAAAAGGGGGCAGGAATATGAGCGTCATTTTTCGTCAGAATCTTTTTGACTGCAAGAGACTAAGAGAGCTTTTTGTGAAAGACATGAGTGTATGTAACACGGCATGAATGCAACATCTCCGTTCTCTTCTCACAGAACCAAGGTTACATCAGATCAACGTTCGCAACAAAAAAAAAATATGTGCAAACTGTAACGAAGCAGAGATCATTTTAGCTCTCGCACTATCCGTGCTGAAGCTGAGATCGTCCAGCTTAAGTGAAAGTTAAAGTGCCTAGCGTTTTTGACGCATCTGCATTACATGTATCATGATGTCACGTGTCATTATGGACTTTAAGGGTTGTGTGTGGAACGCACGCACAGATTTCCAGGAAATCACTGGCAGTGTGAATGAACCAAAATCTAACGCCTCAGGAACAATTGCTGGGACACATTACCCATGTATTATCCTGAATCCGCTCAGTGTGAAAGGGGCTTGGATACCACACCACATCAGTGTTGTTACACTCCCACCAAATCATACCATGAATATAAACATGATGCATTTCCAGATATAAATGACCTAAAAATCACAGTCTAAGCAATCATTTTATATGAGGCACCAGTTTTTAAATCCCTTAGAAAGTTTTAGTTTTTAGTCACACTGATTGTTTTCTATTAATCGCACCAGCTTTTGTATTGGCCTTTCAATTACTGATGGGTTATCAAGACGTTTTGCCCGTTTCATGTCAGGTTTGAAATCACCCAGAATGTATTCTGGCTTTTCTAAAAAGTCTGTCAGAACTAACAGTAGGTCTCCTTTACTCTACCACAGTCTCCAGTGATTTCTCGGTAAATCGTCATCCTTATATAACAGTCTCACACACAATCGCGAATCATTCCTCTTAGGACCAGGTGCCATTCCTTTTGTGTCAGGCAGCTAGTTATGACATTTTCTTCATTCACTTTCTATATTTTGTCCCATCGCTTGAAATGTATCTCATATATCCTGGTTAGACTGCAAACAGTGTTCTGCACGGAAAAACGGCTGAAAACATTCAGTTAATGAGTTTTTGAGCCTTCGCTGTTTGCATTGTCTCAATTAAGTGTGTGGCGTCAAGATGCAAGATGGCAGCCTCCCGTAACGTGCCTTGTCCCTGCAGGTTGTTTCTGTGACATGTGTTTGTTACCATTTGTCCTGTCTTCTGCTGATTACTCATGGTCCTGCAATCAGCTTCAACCAGAGATATATTTGCTGGACATTCTCGGCACCACACACTCACCCGGGATATTACCGGCTTTTAACCCCCCCTCCCCTTCCCTTCCCCCACCCCCCCCCCCCCCCCACCCCCCCCCCCCCCCCCCCCCCCCTCCTCTGCTTCTCGGACAAATAAGGATGTCTCCACGCTGCTGTTGCTCTGTTTTGCACTTGAAACTTGGCTAATGACGCCATTCCCCTATAGCATGCTCCATCTGCCGGGCTTTCAAGCTGGTGCAGAACCAGAGCCGGCCATGACGGCAGAATCAACTGGGGAAATCGGCAGCGGCGGGGACATGCTTTTACATCACGAAAGGTGGTGTACAGATGTAACAGTGTTAAAGAAGATGTGATGTCCGACTCTAGAAACACTCTTCATTACGGGCAAGACATTCTATTTGCCACGGGAGTTTATTTCACTCGTTCGTTCTGGTGAGTGTTTACATTCATCCACAAGCGCACGTGAATCTGGCAGAAAACTCGCTGATCAGATCACAGAGACAGAACAACAAAACAAAAAAAACACCCGGACTCTGTTTTAATCCATCCCAAAGAAATCCAAAATTACAGGACAAAATGACTACAGGCCTGTGCCTCTAATGTTGTTTGTGGTCATGAAGTCATTTGAAAAAACTGGTGCTGGCCCACCTGAAGGACATTACTGGACCCTTTCTGGATCCTCTTCAGTTTGCCTACAGAGCAAGCAGGTCTGTGGAACGATGCAGTAAACACTGGACTGCATTATGTTCTGCAACATCTAGACAGACCGGGGACTTATGTGAGGATCCTGTTTGTGGACCCCCAGCTCGGCCTGTGTATCTCTATCATACGCAAACCTCCTCTCAGGGCTGCGTTCCGAGTCCCCACGCGCTTCTTCCCCTGACACCAAACGACTGCCATCTAAGGACCCCTCCTGTCAAGCTCCTGAAGTTTGCAGACGACACCACACTCATCGGCTCATGCAGGATGGTGAAGAAGTTGCTACAGACAGGAGGTTAAAAGAGCTGGCGATCTGGTGCACTCTCAACAATCTGGAGGCTGGACACGCTCAACACAGTGGATTGCTTGATAATGGAGTTCAGGAGAAACCACCCTGCTCTCCCACACTCCACCATCATGAACCAGCACTGTGACTGCAGGGAGTCATTCAGGTTGGGGACCACAATCTCTCAGGACCTGAAGTGGGACATTCCCATTGAATGCATGTGTGAAAAAGGCCCAGCAGAGGTTTACTTCCTTCGCAAGATGAGGAAATTACAAACTACCACAAGAGGCTGCTGAAAACAGTCTACTCCGCAATCATGGAAATCCGTCCTCTGCACGTCAGTAAACTGTCCTAGGATCAAGCCTCATGCTACCAAATCTGACCTCCGAAGACTACAGAGGGGAAGTCCGAACAGTTTCTTTCCTTAAGGCAACTCCATCTAATGAACACTTGATAATCAATGTGGAACACACAACAATATTTATACACTATGACACTTATTTATCTAACAACAACAACTTCGTCTACACTTCAATTTTGTATATGGTTAATAACCCTTCTTACTTGTTTCTATTTTTATATTCTTTATATTATGGTGTTTTTATGTTCTGTTTACTGTCCATCTTTTGGCACTGCGGAAGCTTCTGTCAACGAAAAAAAAATTTCCTCGTATGTGTAAACCCTGGCAATAAAGCTTATTCAGGATTCTGATTACAGATTATACATACAAATAATAAGCGTTTAGAAAAAGTTTTTATTTTCCTCACCACTACTGTACTGTGAGATTACAGAAGAATGACAAAGCACTCGCAGAAAATTTGGTATGGAACACAATAGAACAGACGAAATAAATAATATATTTACATCAATCAGCACACCTCAGTTTGAACTGCGTCTGGCAGTCAGTGACTAATATTTATAGTATTACTAGCAGTGAACTGGGTCCTCTGCAAGACTTTGTATACCCTTCTTTAGGCCAGATCACCTCTTAAGTTGTGTGCAAAAATACTGAGCAGCTAAATCAAATTGACATGTTGTGACCCTGGACTACCAAAAACCAGTCACAGTCACACCTATTTTTTATCGTTAAACGTTTTATGCATCGGGACGATTAAAAGTTAAGAAGGAACCAGTGATAGCAGAAGTAGAAGGTTGTGTAGTCTCTTGTTTCTGCTGCATTTAGCTCAAACAGCTCGTGCCTGTAGCATCTAATTACACAGTGAGTGAAAGTGAAAAGATCCACATAAAAATTTGTGACCCTAGAGCACAAAAAACAGTCTTACGTGTATTTATAAATAATCGGAAAGCTGAATAAATAATCCTTTCCAGTTGATTGTATGGTTTATAAGAGTGAAGACAATAATTTGTCTGAGATACAACTATGTGCCAAAATCTGGTAACTGAGGAGAGCAAAAAAAAATCTAGATATTGATGATATTAATTAAATCACTTTTAAAGTCACTACTGCACATGTAAGTTAACCATGCCACGAAAATGCAGTTATCATCTAACCAGAATGTGCAATAAGCAGTAAGTACAAAATCTACAAAGGCCTACAGTCGGTACAAATGTGACAAAAATGTACAGATAAGTATTTATGGACATAATTTTCAGATATTTTAAAATGCAATCAGCATGATATCACAGATAGGTGTATTATGAACATACTTACATATTAAATATTTTTGAAAGTGGAATGTATCACTATAAGCAGAACACTTGAACATATGACATCATTTACACTAGGGAAATGGAAGAAAATGGGCTAGGAACCACAATAATTCAGTGTGCAAATTGGTTTTATTCAGTGTCTCTTGATTAACAGACAGTAGTTTCAAGTAATACACAAGTTTTGACCCGTTTTTGCTTTGTTGTTTAAAAAACTAAATTAAATAATCGGCAGATGTAGTGATGACGTGGGGGAGGAGTACTGTGTGTGTGGTTTGTGGGGGGATGTCATGTAGGTGCCGATTCAGCAAGGAAGACAGCTGTATGGAAAAGAAAGCTGGTTCCTGGATCTGTGGTCTTGTACCGGAGGCTCCTGAAGCTCCTCCCGGGATGGCAGGAGGTTAAACAGTCCATGGTCCATGGTGAGAGGAAGCCTTAAGAATCCTGCGAGCTCGACGGCAGACAGCGTTTCCTCTGTATGTCCTCAATAGCAGGAGGTGTGTTCCTGTGGATGCGTTGGCAGTTTTTCAACCACCCGCTGCAGTGCTTTTTGGCGGTCAGCCACCGAGCAGTTCCCATACCATACTGTAAGACACTGGTTAGGGATTCTACTCGATTGCACACTCGTGTAAAGTTTTCACCACTATGGTCTGGAGACCGTTGGTTCTTCTTGCAGTGTAATCTGAGAAGAATAGGGAGGCACGGTGAGACCTTCTTGACTCGGCTGGAGTTGTTTGTGGGTCCAGGACAGGTCCCTCCTGTGATGGTGGTTCCCCAGGACTTGAAGCTGGAGACACGTTTCAACACATCCCTTTAATGTGGATGGGTCAGTGCATGCTTCCTTTCCTTCTTCCTGAAGTCCACAATGAGCTCCTTGTCTTCTGGTGTTTAAGAGCAAGTTATTGTCAGCGCACCATGTGCCAAGAGTGCTGTACCTCTTCCCAGTAGGCAGTCTCATCGTTGTCTGATGTGAGCATCACCGGGGTCCATCGCAAACTTTCATGTGGAGTTGGATCCATCACAGGCGTGCAGTCGTGGGTGTAGATGGAGTAGAAGCCTGGACTTCAGCACACAGCCCTGTGGTCGCCGTGTTCAGTGTGATGGTGGTGGTGTGGCCGACGCTGACATCTGGAGCCTGTTGGTCATAAAGTCCATGCTCCAGTTGCAGAGGGTAGTTGTCACTGGTCCAGGTCTCCCAAGTTTTGTGGTTGCAACTTGGAGGAATGACCGGGTTAAATCTGAACTGACTTCAAAAAACAACATCCGTACATATGTGTTCTTATTGTCCAAGTGTGTGAGTGCAGCGTTGAAGCACTGTGCATACTGCAAATCCTCTGTGGTCCTATTTCTGCGGTAGGCAAATTGTGTGGTCCACATGGGTGGGACGGCAGTCTGTTTGAGTGTGCTAGGGACCAGTCGCTCAAAGCACTTCTGGCATGGGTGGTGAGTGCTATCAGTGGCTAGAGTCCATGTCGCACATTGGGGAGATGTATTCGGTGTACTGGCACAAACGATGTGGACTTAAAACATGTTGGCACAGTTTGCTTGGGTGAGGGACAATGTTTTGAAAATGTTCTGTGAAAACTTCCTGCAATGTGCTCCTTCACTTCGTTAAGCACCCGTCCATGAAATCCATCGCGTGCCTCAAAAATGTGGGGTTGATCCGGCTCATGCAGTTGAAGACATCGTGATGTTGAGTTTGAGAATTGGGCTCTGCTGATGTGTGTGTTTGAATGGCCAGTCTCCTGCTGTCGCTGTTGCAGGCGCATAAAAGTAATTGAGCTCTTCAGTAATGAGACTTCGTGACCAAGCAGTGGAGTTACTTGACTTGTATTCACTGATTACCTGATGCCCTGCCACATGCGTCGGGGGTCAGATTGGAAAAGTGTTCCTCTACTTCAGCTTGTACAGTACTTGGCCTTTGTGATGCCTTTTCAGTGTGAGCCTGGATTTGCTTGAGGCTGAGCATCAATCTGACTAGAAGGCGGGTTGCGGCGCTTGCCAGCAGAGAGTCGACGACTCCTTGTTCATCCCTGGCTTCTGATTAGTTCCATGTTGTTATCTGTTGTTCAGTTGTAACACTGTCAATGGTGGTGTTGAGTTATGTCAGTACAGAGGAGTATAGATGTCGATGTACGTGTGGAGAGCCACAGGCACCTGAGAAGCAAACATACGCTCATCCGTGTGTTGAAACCTGTCCTGAAAGCAAAGAGTCTGCTCCAGTTGGCCACACTTTAATGGTCCTCACTGATGCTTCACACGGTTTGATGTATGGGTGAATACTTGGGGGTGAAGAAACAAAGAAAGGTTTATCAGACTGTCCCAAGTTGGGGGAAGGTGGGTCGTGATTTTAAGCTCCAAATCGATGTTTGTAGTAAACATGATCCAAAGTTTTGTATCCTCTGGTGTGGCAGAAACCATGCTGATGAAATTTGATGAGCACTGTCTTTAATTATGCAGGTGATTAAAATCACCCCACCCGCGACAATAAAAGCAGCCTCCTCGTGAGCAGTCCTGATTTGTTTACTAATGGCTGCATGAACGTTCGTTCAAAGCACGCTTGGCATTAAGCATCCGGTGGAATATAGACTGGCCAGTTATAATGTTGGAAGTGAACTGCCCAGCAGTCAAGATAAAAAATCTACTTTTAACCATGAGAAACTCTAGGGGTATAGCCTGAGCAGTGACCTCCCAACAATGACATGTTTCGTACACCAGCTTTGTTACCAATAAATGCACAATCCCCCACCTCTGGTCTTGCTGGAGTCATTTTGCCGTTCTATCTGCGCGGAGCGTGTAGCGTCCGCTAGCTTCAATAGATTATTCGGGGACCGGTCGCTGTGTAGCCATGTGTTCCTGTGAAAAACCATGACATTTGCAGTCCAAAAGTCTCTTACGTGGGGTGATGCGAAGTCGTCAACATCATAACCATTGGTGGTACCCAGTGGACCGCACATTAGCGATGGAAAATGCTCGGTAAAGAGAGAGCCTGGGATGCGGTGTTAGCCATTTAGCTTGAGCTGCTTAGAGACCTCCGCTCTTCCTACCGCCTAAATATTGAGAAAATCACCTAAAAGTTGTCCCAAATGAAGTTCTTAGCAATGCATATTACTATCAAAAATTAAAGGTTTGATATATTTATGGTAGGAAATGTTTACAAAATATCTTAACGGAAACATGATCTTTTACTTAATATCCTAATGATTTTTGGCATAAAAAAAAAAATCAAAACGTTTTTGACCACCGTTTTTTTTTTTTTTTTTGGGGGGGGGGGTATGTGCTACAAATATACCCAAGCAACTTAAGACTGGTTTTGTTCTGCAGGGTCACATGTTTAATGTGTTTGATGGACTGCAACATATTTTTACTGTAAATCGCGAACAGTGGTAGTACTATATACTGCAGTTATACGGTATGTTTCGTATAAAAAACCTAGGTACGGATTACAGAAAAAAAAAAAATAGCTACTGTAGTTACTGTTTTCTTGTCGAAATGTACAAATGATAGATCTATGAGAGGCTCTCATCCATTTGAACATTTGAACAGTTTTCCAGTTCTCGTCATGGTCATTCAAAGTGCACAGGATGATTAACTGCTTCATATTTCATCAGGAACTATGTTCTTTGGCTCTCTCATTCATTTTCCTCTTCTTCCTCTCTGCCTTTTTCAAAGCACATAATCACCTGTGGCTCATATTTGTGTTATCCTGGGGTTATGATTGTTGTGTCATTAGTTTTGCTAATTAATGTTTACTTGTGGTTAAAAGTGTTCACATTGTGATGGCTTGAGTTAAACCAGTGCAAAATGAGGGCATTTTTATGTAGAGTTTTGCAAAAAAAAAGATTGGAAAAAAATTGAAACTTGAGGGAAAAAAAGGCTAAATGTGCTTATAGTTAAAAAAATAAAATAAAAAATTGTTTCGATAAATGAATGAATGGTTTGGGAAATTGGGCCAATGAATCAGTTCTAGTGTGTTAGCCATTGAGAAAAAAACTGTAAAGCATATTAAAACATTTCATTTAAGACTCCCAGTCTCCATTAGTTTCCATAAATATGATATAATATGACTGTCTCTGGAAAATTCTGCTGAGCGTTCTCCTGCACTTTTTACCATTTTTTTGTACAAGAAATAATTTCTCTTCAGTTAATGCGGTGTAGTATTAAAACTGTTGCCTCTGTATGTTTTCTCTTGTTTTAATTTACTTATTTATTAAATGAACACAGAATCATCAATCATGTGCAATTAAATTCAAATATAATGATTTATAAAAGAACTGTATTCCAAAGAACCCAAAGTACAATGATCATCTATTAAAAATAATGGTTTCATCAGACATTGACATCATGATGCTCCATCAGTATATAGCAAAAAGAAATACAAATACTTTGAAAACATCAAATTTTTGGACCAGAAACAAAAAAATCCTATTTTCCTAAAGGTTAAAGACTTTTAGTCCTGTTCGTAAAAGGCTAAGCAAATATCTTTACTGCAATTGCATTTATATTATTCATTTAGCAGAGTCCATCAATATATTGTAAGTCACTTTTTTTCCAAAGTGACTTACAAATGAGGAACATTGCAAGAAATTTGTCATTAGAGCCAACGATATTCATAATACAAAATGCCAAGTTTAAATTATATGTTAGTAGAAGTTATAGTAAGTTCCTTTGTTTATGGTTGTGATTTAGTTTAAGTGCTTGAGAAGAGATCTCAGACCAGAAGAAGGCTGTAACAGAGAGGGATGAAGGAACCCTTTAATACGTACTAGTGAGGACTCTGTACAATAATTCACCTCATCAACTCTGTGTTTGCAGACACAAACAGCTGTTTGTAATCCTAACTTATATCTGGACTTACATAAGATCAGACCTCAAAATTGTCCTCATTCAGTAGAATGTTTTTGAATAGACTTCTCTTCTATTTGTTTTTACCATTCACAAAACTGATACATAAGATCAGAACTCATTTTACATCTCACAAACTATTCTAGAATTGAGAACTAAGATACTTTGTTTTCTTTTAGTCGTCTTGTGTTTGTTCCACTCTGATAAACTCTGATGTGTAACGATGCTTTGCTCAGGTCATTAGAGGGAAAGGTTTCTGTGTGGGTATTTGTGAAAAAAAGATGTTTCTGATTAACTGCATTGGTCAGTCAGGCGTCTGAGCTGTTATTACTCAGTAAAGGCTGACTGGATTCAGCTGATTCTTCAGGTTTTGGACAATCCAGGATTATAAGTGGACTCTGATCACCTGCTCCAGGATTGAACAGAGGAACAACTGATCCAGAGAATCTGCTGCTGATGGTCAGGAGATGTTTATTCTCTGTGACGTTGTAAAACGACAGGATGACCCGTGATCATAATCTAACAGAACTCCCAGTCGTTCAGGGTCTCGGTGTCAGAGAGAGTTTTAACTGGTGGATCAGTTGTTGGTGTAAAAGCCACGAGGACCGTCTTGAACACAAGAACCAGTAACCCCTTGATGGAGTTAAAGAAGGTCTGTCTTGTAGTAAAGTTTCCATGTTTCACCACACAATTATCCAGAAGTTTTTGGGAGGACTAGTTTGAATGGTTTGTTTTTACCTCCCAATAGTGATGACCAGAGGAGAATCTTTGGGCTCCAAAAGCACATAATTCAAATGGAAATTCCTCTCCAGTGTGATGATAATCATTACTTTCCCTCAAGATTTTACAGTCTTTAGTGACCATCAGATCTGGATGTGAATGCTCACGGTCAATAGTGATCTCATCTGTGAGAAAAAAAAAATAAAACACAATATTTTTGTGTTTATAATATTAATAATATTAAAATGATATTTACACATATCTGCATATATAACTGAAATGATGCCTTACCTGCATGTTTCCTAAGTTCTTCTATATTTACGTCTCCCACAACTAAAATGAGAACAAACAATTTTAATATATGAATGTATAATTGAGAGATCTGCCACAACATTAAAACCCCTGACAGGTGAAGTGAATAACATTGATTATATTTTTGACAAGGGCCAAATGGTGATGGCTAGATGACTGGGTCAGAGCAGCTCCAAAGTGCCAAGTGTTGTGGGCTGTTCCTGGTATGCAGTGGTCAGATCCTACCAAAAGTGGTGCAAGGAAAGACAACCGGTGAACTGGAGTCAGGGTCATGGGCGTCCAACTGATGTACGTGGGGAGCAAAGACTGATCTGTCTAGTCCATTCATACAGGAGAGCTACTGGAGCTCAAATTGATGAAAAACTCAATGGTGTCAATAGTTCAAAGGTTTCAGAACACAGTGTTCATGTTTTATATCTGGTGGATGGACAGATATATATTTGTCATTTAACTAGGGAAGAGGAAGTCACCTCGGAGGCGGCGGTGTTCTGCTGGGAAACCTTGGGTTGTTAGCATGGACTCACTAGCTTTAACGTTAGCTAGTTTTAGCCAGAGATGCCTTGCTGAAGCACAAGATTCATTAAACTTTCTGCTTGAGCAGATGAAAACGAACTTAATGAGAGTAAGACAGCCAGAAAATTATTGTTTTCGTCTTCATTGGGGTTAAATGTTTTTTGGTTTTTTATGCTTGGTTGGGGTTATTTTGTTATGTTATGTTTTGGTTTTTTGTGTTTGGGTTTAGTAAATTGGAATGAAATTAATGTATTGATAATCCTCTCATGGTACCTGGGTTCAATGGGCACACCATTTTTGAGAGCTTTGGATCTTTCAATGTTTCTCTATGGGGCTGAAATCTAAAGATGTCCAAGTTCCAGGTCCCCACACAACTCATACTCAACTGCCATTGGCTCATCTGCGTTTGAGAGGAGGGGCTTAGCGATAGGTCAACTGAGCAACTAATCCCATCCATGGAGACTCCACTAAAGCCCTGCATGGGCCTCAAATGTTTAGCGCCTTTATTGTTTGTTAAATTCAAGTTTTTGTTTTTTAAAGTGACGACCAGGCGGTCAAAGGCCGACAGCAAGTTTCTTGATTTTTTTTCAATATTATTTTTTTTTATTCGTCACATACACCATTATATAGAGAATATATAACCAGCAGTGAAATGTGAGTTGACAACGTTTGATCAATTTAGCCTCTCAAATCAACACTTGACTTGCCTTCAATAAAATCCATAGATATAAAACACTTGTTAATTTACTCAATGTTAATTTAAACCTTTATCACCACCACCACAGTAAAAAGGCATTTTTGACAAGCTGAGTTATAGGCTGTTCTGCAGCTCACAATAGCGGGTGGAAAAACTAACGGGCTATACAATCTAAACCAATTTTTTTTTTTAAAAACATGCAGGTTGTCTTACCTTACACCTAGACTATGCATAAAAAGAATCAAGACATCACCACAGGATGGGCCTATTCTTATTTTTTTTAAGATTTCGTAAAAGATTAATAAACAAGTCCAATCCCAAAAGAAAAGCGCGAGAACTGGTATTTTCCCCTGAAAAAAGTGGAAACAACCTAAAATATGCCATTATTTTTGCTCAGATAAGAGTAATACATAATTCTTCACCCTGTTAAGGGTCTACTTTTATTTGTGTAATAACAAAACATTGTGTTTTCTGCCGTCTCAGTTTCTGTGAACTGGAGTGCGTCACAAAAGTGAATCGAAACATAGCGTATAGGGTGCTTGCCTCACTGACATGAGAAATATATCTATAGAGATATCGAAATGTCTACTTTGAAATTAACAGATTCAAATCGAAAACAAATGCTCTCTGATTATGGTGTGATAGCATCGTCAGCTTCATCTTTGCAGCTGACATTGACTCAGAAAACACTTGTTTATTAATAAATAATTAAAATATCTCCTTATTTTTTTCCTCTGACATATTCATAGTCATTACTTTTGCCAGTGCTCTGTGGCAAGCCTTATGCCTGCCCTTGAATGCAGAATGGGTTTGGCTATATTAAAAAAGCTCATTATGGCTTATATTCAAGAAATTAAAGTTGGCTTAAATTAACAAGTACTAGTTGACTAATCTGTAGTCGGGGGCAGCCCTAGTTTTAACCCAGCCGTCCTTTCTTTTAGAACTCTTCCAGCTGTGCTGAAGGCATGCTCGCTGCTGCTGCTGCTGGTGCTGGCGGGGACTCTGTGTACGCCAGTCTTGACAGTCATGGTAGCATGGTCTCATGTTGTTTCCAGCAGCGCAGCACATCTTTTCCATCACCGTAACTGACAGATGTCTAAAATATAAAAAGGAGAAGCCAAAAACAGACCCGACGCCCAGCCCATCTGAGATGTGACCTGGAAATTGGCCCAAAATAAGATTGGGGTGTAAATAAGTGAAGCTGAAATGCAAGGCTCTAGGCCCCATCTCGCAACTTTAAAGATCTGCTGCTGAAGTCTTGGTGCCAGAGACCACAGGACACATTCAGATGTTATGTAAAAGGCCATGCCTTGATGCATCCGAGCTGCTTTGGCAGGATGTACGTGCATACTACTACACAATATTAGGCAGGTGCTTTTGATATTGTAGCTGATCAGTGTACAATGAGCAAATTAGTTTATGCATTTCACATTTTATTATATTCACAATCTTATCTAATAGACATTTATAAGAAATTGTGTCTGTAATAATTTGAAAAATAAACAGTGACACTGAAAATCTGGGATACAAACTTCTTTATATAATCTATACTTGGAAATGAAAAAAATCCTATACTTTTTAAATTTTGCTTCCATTAAAGCACAAGATGCTCTTCAATAAATGTATTTATGAAAGATGATGTATAATTGGAAAAAAATTGAATCCGAAACAGAAACATTTTACTAGTGCTCTCAGACTTCTGGACGTCACTGCACTGTGATATAAAAGTGAACCAAGCTATAGTGCTAATTAATTTTTAATGTGTTTGTGGCTAGTAACAATTACTGGTTCACCTCAGCAATTACAGTCACAACAACAAACAACTTCTCCAAATACCTTTGTTTTCCGGTTTGCCCATAGTTCCCTCCTCACAATCTAAAATGACAGAAAATATCATTGGAGAGGTTAATTATCAATCTACTTTACAAATACTCCAAGGGCTTTGAACTGTAAAAAAAAAAAAAACAATAAAAATAAATTACACTTAACCCGTTCAGACAGAGAGACAGATTTTCTTCTTTTTCTTCTTTATATTTACTTCTATTGCCATGAATGTGTAACAAACTATCCACTGGGTTCTAATTTATTAGGCTCAGGGTCAAAGGTCATTTCTGAGGTTGGCATTACACATTATGGGAGTCCAACTCATTTGTGTACAAGTATTTTGTTAGTTCATTCTGTCAATCCAGTAAAAAGTAGTTATCCATTTTATGTGCATCAGTTGCCATAAAAACATACATTTCTTCCAGATCAGGTGACATACAGATAAGATTGGTTTGAAACAATGTGTCTTTATCACGTAAGTCAGTTATCAGTGCTTGTTGAGGTTATGAATTCTACAGTCACAGACACAGAATGATTTCCATCATACCTGCCATGTGATTTGGTGTTACTCTGTTACGCACTCTGAGTACTGTTTAACCACTTTATTTTATGCATATGCATCATGGATTATGTGCAAATCTACCTGTTAGTTTCTCTCTGTATTTGTAAAGGATCAGCCCAACCAAACCCAGAAGAACCGAAATGAGAAGGGTGAGGAAAAGAGCCTTCCATGGACCTGATGAATCTAAGAAACAGAAGCAAGATGAATCTAAACACCTTAAAAAAAAATTAAAGTAGAAAAATAATATTTAACATTCGCATTTTGCGTTTGAAATAAGATAGTCCAAGAGAATAATATAATGGATGTGATTTGCATGGATTTGATTGCATGGTGAAACATCTCTCTATGAAGGGTGGTTGATAAATAAGGGACTGATGATGTCAAAGAAAACTTTGTCAGGAACAATAAGACTAGGAAAAATAACTACTTAAAAAAGTGAATTGATTTATAATAAAATATATTCATAACTAATTATTTGCACAAAATATAAATAAAAATACTCAAGTTAAGGTTACAGAAAAAAACATT
The DNA here is from genome assembly GCF_018340385.1 of Cyprinus carpio. Taxonomy (NCBI): domain Eukaryota; kingdom Metazoa; phylum Chordata; class Actinopteri; order Cypriniformes; family Cyprinidae; genus Cyprinus; species Cyprinus carpio. Next base: position 4,047,796 of record NC_056578.1, on the reverse strand, counting down.
TACATGTGGACAACATTCCCAGGGCTGAAGTTCAAGCAAGCTTGTTCACTTTGTATGTGATAACTACAAATATTCGTTTGAGGCTCAAGTGTAAGTGAAAATGTTCTCTAACCTGAATAGATGGCCTGTATGTGAACCCTACTTTCTTTCAACTCTCCACTTCTGAGGGACAGTGAACATGAGACCAGTTTAGCGTCTGAGAGAGAGACGGCCGTCCAGCTGTGGACAGAGAACATCTTATCTGCTCCACGACTGTGAGACGTTCCTCCAGGACGGAGAGCCCTTCCGTTATCTGACGTCCACTTGATACTGGGCTTTGGATGCCAACCGCTGGACCTGCAGCTGATGTTCACGCGCCCATCATCTAGAGGCTCTGGAGACAGGACAGGAGTAGATCCTAAAGCTAATGAGAGGAGGAGAGACAGACGCTTAGATCTTCTCCAGGCACAAAGAGTCAAAGACAAAAGGAGCTGTTTAGAAGAACTTATAATAAGTCCTCTATAATTTTCTATTCTAATATATAGATAGATATATTCTAATATTAAATTACATTGCATTCTACCGCAAGCACACGTGAATGCAGCACTACAACAGCTGGCTGATCAGATTGCAGACACAGAGCAACAACACCTGGACTCTGTAATAATCATTCTCTGTGACTTTAATCAAGCAAATCTGTCATGTGAACAGCCAAAATACAGACAGATACACCACAATAAACAAAGCATGCATTACAAGCCTGTTTCGACTGCACTGACTGGAGTGTTTTTGAAGCTGTTGCCACTGATCAGGATGAGCTCACAGATTCTGTAACATCGTATATCAGTTTCTGAGGGATATGTGCATTCCTATCAGAACTTATTTAACATACATGCATGGTTCACTGCAAAACTTAGCTTCGTCAGGCCAAAGACGATGTCTTCAGGAGTGGGGACAGAGTCTTGTACAATCAGGCCTGGAACGCACTGACAAAGGAGATCAGAGTGGCTAAGAAGAGCAACGCTAAAAATGTGGAAAACCAGTTTTCAGGCAACGACCCTGCTTCAGTGTGGAAATGCCTGAAAGACACTAGAAACTACAAGACTCCATCCCCAGCACTTTGGAGACCTGAATGAGTTTTACTGCAGGTTTGAAACTCCCGGTTTCATACCCCACATCTGTTCTGACCATCTCTCTACACAGCCATCAGCACCTCCAGCAACCCTTACCCCCACTCCCCTCTTGCACCTCAGTGAAGGTGATGTGCATCAGGTCTTCAGGAAGCAGAAGAGTGGAAAAGCACAGGGTCCAGATGGTGTTACCCCAGCCTTTCTGAAAACCTGTGCTGACCAGCTGGCCTCCATCTTATCACAGATCTTCAACAGATCACTGGAGCTGTGCAAAGTCCCTGCCAGCTTCAAACGCTCCACCATCATCCCCATGGAGCGTGTTGGCATATTTGAAGGACATTACTGGACCCTTACTGGACACCCTGCAGTTTGCCTACAGAGCAAACAGGTCCGTGGATGATGCAATTAGCATGGGACTGCACTTCATCCTGCAACATCTGGACAAATCAGGGACTTATGTGAGGAACCTGTTTGTGGACTTTAGTTTGGCTTTCAACACCATCATCCCAACAGCCCTCCAGACCAAACTAACCCAGCTCTCTGTCACTAGCTCTATCTGTCAGTGGAAAACCAGCTTTCTGACAGATAGGCAACGGCTAGTGAGACTGGGGAAATACATGTCAGACAGCTGCTCCACCAACACTGGTGCCCCTCAGGGATGTGTTCTCTCCCCACTGCTCCTCTCCCTGTACACCATTGACTGCACCTCAAAAGAACCCTCTGTCAAGCTCCTGAAGTTTGCAGACAACACTACAATCATCTGCCTCATCCATGACAGTGACGAGTCTGCTTACAGACAAGAGGTTAAATAGCTGGCTGTCTGGTGCAGTCTTAAAAACCTGGAGTTGAACACAATCAAAACAGTGGAGATGATAGTGGACTTCAGGAGAAACCCCCCTGCTCTCCCTCCACTCACCAGCACTGTGACTGCAGTGGAGTCATTCAGATTCCTGGGCACCACCATCTCTCAGGACCTGAAATGGAACAATCACATAGACTCCATTGTCAAGAAGGCCCAGCAGAGGTTGTACTTCCTTTGCCAACTGAGAAAATTCGACCTGCCACAGGAGCTGCTCACACAGTTCTCAGCCATCATTGAGTCTCTCCTGTGCACGCAGTAACATTTACATTTAGTCATTTTGCAGACACTTTTAACCAAAGCGACTTACAATTGGGGGATGCATAAAGTGATTCTTCTTTAAGAGGCAAAAAGACACAGGAAATGCGTGTAATACCAAGTTTTAGGCATTGTTCAAATAAGTACAAGCTAGAAAAAGTAGTAGTAAATAAAGAGAAAGATGATTTTTAACCCCTTTGCGTTCAAGGATCATCAGCGATCCCAGATTATTGTTGTTTCACTTTACACAGCTTTCTATTTCTATTTTCCACTGATTTACGCGATCTGATGAAAATTAGCCTCTCCCAGCGCTGTCTCTGTGTGTGTATTTCTCCGTGTTCATGCTGTGACTCAGACAATCTCTGATTCGTCCTTCGTCTTGTCAATCGTTTGTGTCTCATAACAAGACAACATCGCATCGTATCCCATGTTTCCTTCACTCTTCCACGTTGATATCTGACCACAACAAGTGATGTGACATACAGCCAAGTATGGTGACCCATACTCAGAATTCGTGCTCTGTATTAACCCATCCAAAGTGCGCACACACACCGTGAACACACAAACACCATGAACACACACCCGGAGCAGTGGGCAGCCATTTATGCTGTGGCGCCCCGGGAGCAGTTGGGGTTTCGGTGCCTTGCTCAAGGGCACCTCGTGGTATTGCCGGCCCGAGACTCGAACCCACAACCTTAGGGTTAGGAGTCAAACTATCTAACCATTAGGCCACAACTTCCCCTACACGACATCCCCAACACAGAGAAACCTCTGTACCCACGAAATATCCAAATAATAAACACACTATTACGATAGTATATGGTTTGTATGTGATTTTCTTGAGCTTTGGGGCATTTATATAATAATAATTATTTTGCACATATGTAATGCTAATTTGCCAACTCTCTAACCATTAGGCCACAGCTCCCCCCTTTATTAAGTATACTCAAGTAAAGTTCAAGTATGTTTTAAAGTATACTTTATGTAGCAAGTATACAAATATCAGTGTTCTAGTAGTATACTTGTAAGTGTACTGTTTCAATACTCCTTGGGACTAAATTGGCCAACTTTCCAGTATATAAAAGTATACCTTTAAGTATAACAGTAGCAAACTTTGAGTACACAACTAGTTTACCTCTATGTTTGTAATTTGTACTGCAATTATACTAAAAGTGAACTTATAGGCATACTGATAGTTTACTAATTAAATACTTTGTTCACTTTGAAGTATACTCTCAATAAACTACTAGTTTAGTAGTTTTATACTGCAAGTATACTCATAAGTTTTCTTTAAGTGAACTTTACATAAGTATACTACTATGTCCCTATTTAGGTTTTAATTTGTATATATATATATATATATATATATATATATATATATATATATATATATAGTTATAGTTATATGAATATCTGAACATACAAAACATCCAAAGAATGAACAGGGTATCTGCTTGTAAACAAAAACATTTTATTAATGTGTCTGAGTGTCATAAAAAATAAAGAAATAACATTTTGACCAAAAAGCTGAAAAAATACTATGAATTGGATTCAGAATGATAATCAAAATGTAGATGGAGTCGATCAACACCCCAAAGCTTGACTGTAATTATTACCTCTTCATCGGTCGACATTTTATTCTATAACGTTACAGTTTTGATGCTGTTTCATGTCAGATGATTGTGTTAGATTACATGTGTTAGTATCTGTTGTTTCTTTTTCATCTTTACTTGTGTTTTTTTGGAAATTCTGTACAGAAGATGTGTACTAGTGCCTTCTACCATATAGCAATGAAAACACGGATTCTAGGAGCACAAGTATAGCTCAAATATATTTAGACTTTTTGTAAGTATGTCAAGTATACTTAAATGTCCTTTTAAGTGTATTTCTGAGGAGTACATAAAGCCCATTTCTGAGAAGTACATAAAAAGTAAACTAAAAGCATACTTTCCCATTTTAAGTTTAAAAGAAATATACTAATAGCACACTTGTATAAACTTCTTTTTCGTAAGGGGCGCTTTCTGCTGTCTCGGTCATGTGAACTTGAGCATGAAACTTCAAAACTATCTATAGAGAGAGAAATGTCTACTTTAAAATGAAAAAGAAATTAAAATACAAAACGTGTGTGTTAGCATGGATGATTTACATGAAATTTAATGAGTGTGCAATGCACAATGTGCATTGTTCAAGATGGCTTTCCGTTCAATAAAATAACAAAAAACTACATTTTGGATTTTTATTCAACTGGGCATGCAGTGATCTGTACTGTTTTTTTTTTTAACTGTTACTGACAGATTCCAGCCCAGAAAAATACAACATGGGGGTGGGAGGGAACGGGAGCCATCCTTCCGGGATTGGGACGGGACGGGATTTCCCCCCAGTTTTTTTGTGGGATTGGGACGGGACAGGATTTTTTTTTTTTTTTGCAGGAGTGGGACGGGAGAGATTTGAAAATCCACTCCTGTGTCACCCTCTATTAAAGAGTCAAGAAGTTACCATTTAAAGTATAACAGCAAATGTATTTTACCGATATATCTGTTACACTTTATGTCCACTTTAGGCATTATACTAACTGTAAGTAATTTGCAACTATATGTCAACCAACTCTCATTATTAGACTAGTAGTAATAAGTCAACTACTAGCAGTATTAGTAGACTGTTAGGGTTAGTAAAATAAGTTGACATGCAGTTGCAAATTTAATTATTGCCAGCAGAATGTCTAAAGTGGACTGTCAGTTCATTTGCCTGAACTACTGTTTTAATGAGATGTAAATCCTTAGAAAATGGCTACTCACCCATGATTTTGAGTACCACCTCTTCACTCCGATATACATTTTCTCCACTCACATAACAGTGAAATGAATCTTCATCCTGAATTGTGAGTCTCTCCAGCCGTAGAGAGACGTCTCCATCCTTCAGTCCACCAGACTGATCTGACCGGAGAGTCAAAGAGCTTCGGTTCCTGTATGATTCCTCCTGGATTTCCTGGATCTTTCCATGATTATAGAGGAGAACAGGGTTGCTGAACTGATTGTGACGGTACCAGCGGATCTCCAGAGCTTCAGCGTTCTCAGGAGGAGAGATCCAGCAGGGAAGAATCACTGTGGATCCCACATGAGCCACTACAGGATCAGGAGGAACCACTATAGTGAACGACACTGAGAGACACAGAAATACACTGAAATAAATATACAGTGCATTAACCACACTGCGTGTGAACAGAGCTGTGTACAGATAAAGAAACACAGACAACAGAGCAAACAGAGAGTAGCATCCAGTTATTTGAGATTAAGAATGTCTAGGAAGTACATACATGTAATTAGTGTCATATTAAACACTCAATGCTCCTTTACACTTAAGGAAGGTTAAGGAAAACAGTCTGAAACCATGGTATAATGAGCACACTCGCACCCTAAAGAGAGCAGCCTGGAAAATGGAGCGCAGCTGGAGGAAAACAAAACTAGAGGTATTTCGTATTGCTTGGCAAGAAAGTAACCTATCCTACAGAAAAGCATTAAAAACTGCTAGATCTCATTACTTTTAGTCTCTTTTAGAAGAAAACAAACATAACCCCAGGTATTCATTCAATACAGTGGCTAAATTAACGAAAAAATAAAGCATCAACAAGTGTTGACATTTCCCAACATCACAGCAGTAATAATTTTATGAACTACTTTACTTCTAAGATCAATACTATTAGAGATAAAATTGTAACCATGCAGCTGTCAGCTACAGTATCGCATCAGACAGTGCACTATAGATCCCCTGAGGAACAGTTCTACTCATTCTGTAATATAGGAGAGGAAGAATTGTATAAACTTGTTAAATCATCTAAACCAACAACATGTTAGACCCTATTCTATCTAAGCTCCTAAAAGAGGTGCTTCCAGAAGTCATAGATTAGATTAGATTCAACTTTATTGTCATTGCACATGTAAGGTACAAGGCAACGAAATGCAGTTAGCATCTAACCAGAAGTGCAATAAGCAGTAAGTAAAGAATATACAAGGTCTACAATATGTTACAAATGTACAATAAATATACAGATAAGGCAGTATTATGGACATAATTTACAGATTTTTAAATACTAGCAGCATGATATACAGATAGGTGTACTATGAAGCGCCTCCCAGAGGGCAGGAGGTTAAACAATCTGTGGTCAGGGTGAGAGGAGTCCTTAAGAATGCTGCGAGCTCGACGTAGACAGCGTTTCCTCTGGATGTCCTTAATAGCAGGAAGTGGTGTCCCTGTGATGCGTTGGGCAGTTTTCACCACCCTCTGCAGTGCCTTGCGGTCAGCAACTGAGCAATTCCCGTACCAGACTGTGATACAACTGGTCAGGATGCTCTCGATCGCACACTTGTAAAAGTTCACCAGGATGGCTGAAGACAGCTGGTTCTTCTTTAGTGTCCTGAGGAAGAAGAGGCGCTGGTGAGCCTTCTTGACCAGGCTGGAGGTGTTTGTAGTCCAGGACAGGTCCTCCGAGATGGTGGTTCCCAGGAACTTAAAGCTGGAGACACGTTCAACAACCATCCCGTTAATGTGGATGGGGTCGTGCGTGCTTCCTTTCTTCTTCCTGAAGTCCACAATGAGCTCCTTTGTCTTGCTGGTGTTAAGGAGCAGGTTATTGTCAGTGCACCATGCGGCCAGCTGCTGTACCTCTTCCCTGTAGGCATTCTCATCGTTGTCTCTGATGAGGCCAATCACCGTGGTGTCACCTGCAAACTTAATGATGGAGTTTGATCCATGCACAGGCTTGCAGTCGTGGGTGTGGAGGGAGTAGAGGAATGGTCTCATCACACAGCCCTGTGGTACGCCGGTGTTGAGTGTGATGGTGATGGAGCAGGTGTGGCCTGACCTAACATGCTGAGGTCTGTTGGTCAGAAAGTCCATAATCCAGTTGCAGAGGGAGGTGTTAATGTTCATGTCTCCAAGTTTTGTGGTCAGCTTGGAGGGAATGATGGTGTTAAATGCTGAGCTGAAGTCAACAAACAACATCCGTACATATGTGTTGATATTGTCCAAGTGTGTGAGTGCAGAGTGCAGCACTGTGCATACTGCATCCTCTGTGCTCCTATTTTTACGGTAGGCAAATTGGTGTGGGTCCAGTGTGGGTGGGAGGCAGTCCTTGAGGTGTGCTAGAACCAGTTGCTCAAAGCAATTCATAATGATGGGTGTGAGTGCTATGGGGCGGTAGTCATTTAAGCACATCGGGGAGGAGTGTTTCGGTATTGGCACAATGGATGTGGACTTAAAGCATGTTGGCATAGTTGCTTGGGTGAGGGACAGGTTGAAAATGTCTGTGAAGACCCCTGCAAGCTGCTCTGCACATGCCCTAAGCACACGTCCAGGAATGCCGTCCGGGCCAGCAGCTTTGCGTGTGTTGATCCGGCTCAGTGCAGTGTGGACATCTGTGGAGGTGAATTTGAGGGGTTGGTGGTTTGCTGAGTGTGTGATTTTGGTGGCCGTCTCCTTGCTGTCGCTGTTGAAGCGAGCATAAATGTAATTTAGCTCGTTAAGGAAGGAGACGTCTGTGATCGTTGGAGCGGAGTTGCTTGACTTGTAGTCACTGATGACCTGGATGCCCTGCCACATGCAGTGTGTTCCTCTACCTTTAGCTTGTAGCAGTACTTGGCCTTTTTGATGCCCCTTTTCAGGTTAGCCCTGGATTTGCTGTAGGCTTGAGCATCATCTGACCTGAAGTCGCACCTCCTTGTTCATCCATGGCTTCTAATTAGGGTATGTTGTGATCTGTTTTTCTGTTGTAACACTGTCAATGGTGGTGTTGATGTAATCCAGTACAGAGGAGGTATAGATATCAATGTCCGTGTGAGAGCCACAGGCAGCCTGGGAAGCAAACATACTCCAGTCTGTGTATTGAAATCTGTCCTGAAGCAAAGCTCCAGTTGGCCACACTTTGATGGTCCTCACTGATGGCTTCACACGGTTGATGAGGGGTGAATACTTAGGGGTGAGAAACAAAGAAAGGTTATCAGACTGTCCAAGGTGGGGGAGGGGGGTCGCGATGTAAGCTCCATCAATGTTTGTGTAAACATGATCCAAAGTTTTGTCTCCTCTGGTGTGGCAGGAAACACGCTGATGGAATTTGGGGAGCACTTTCTTTAATTTGGAGTGATTAAAATCACCCGCGATTTTAAAAGCAGCCTTCGGGTGAGCAGTCTGTTGTTTACTAATGGCCGCATGCAGTTTGTTCAAAGCAAGCTTGGCATTAGCATCCGGTGGAATATAGACTGCTGTTATAATGGTGGAAGTGAACTCCCGTGGCAGATAAAAAGGTCTACATTTAACCATGAGAAACTCTAGGTTAGCTGAGCAGTGTCTTCCAACAATGACAGTGTTCGTACACCAAGCTTTCTTGACATAAATGCACAATCCACCACCTCTTGTTTTGCCGGAATCATCTGCCATTCTATGTGCCCGGAGCGTGTAGCGTCCGGCTAGCTCAATAGCATTATTGGGTACGTGGCTGTGTAGCCATGTTTCTTCTGAAACAAACCCACCGGTTCAAAAACTCATCACAGTTTGGCCAGATGATGCTACCTCAACACTACAGGACTGCTTTCAGTGCACAGACTGGAACATGTTTAAAGAGCCAGCCACCTACAACAGCCACACAGACCTGCAGGTGTACACTGAAACTGTGAGTGCTTATATTAAAAAGTGCATTGATGATGCGTCAGTCACCAAGGCCATCACCACACGTGCAAACCAGAAGCTGTGGATGACAGCAGACGTCTGTGGGCTGCTAAAGACCAGAGATGAAGCATTCAGATCAGGAGATAAAGCAGCCCTCAAAACAGCAAGAGCCAATCTGTCCTGTGGCATCAAAAAATTTTATTCACGGTTTGAAATGCAGAATGACACACCTGCACAAAAACTGCCCATACCTCCCAACGACCAGGTGCTCTGTCTGTCTCCAGCTGACATAAGGAAGATCCTGTCTAGGATTAACCCACCAAGGTTGCGGGTCCTGGCGACATACCTGGCCTTGTACTGAAAGACTGTGCGGCACAGCTGACAGATGTCCTAACAGATGTCTCACATCCACAACAATCAAACCGGTACCAAAGAAATCACCTGTGTCCTGTCTAAATGACTACCGTCCCATAGCGCTGAATCCAATCATGATGAAGTGCTTTGAGAGGTTAGTCATGCACAACATCAAAACCAGCCTCCCCAATACACTCAATCCGCTCCAGTTTGCATACCGTCCAAACCGCTTTACAGACGATGCAATTTCCTCCACCCTCCACCTGGCTCTTACCCACCTAGAAAATAAAGACTCCTATGTCAGAATGCTGTTGATCGACTTCAGCTCAGCATTTCAACACAATAATCCCACAACAGCTCATCAACAAACTAAACCTGCTGGGCCTAAATACCTCCCTCTGTAATTGGATCCTGGACTTTCTAACTGGAAGCCCTCAGTCAGTCCGTGTCAGCCACAACACCTCGAGCACTACCACACTACACACAGGTGCCCCACAAGGCTGTGTGCTCAGCCCGCTGCTCTTCACGCTGCTGACCCACGACTGCACTGCCAAGTTCAGCTCCAACCACATCATCAAGTTTGCAGATGACACAACTGTGGTAGGTCTCATCAGCAACAGCGCTGAAATGCACTACAGAGGGGAAGTGGCACAGCTGGCTGAATGGTGTGGCACTAACAACCTGTCCCTCAGTGTGGAGAAGACAAAGGAGGTTGTGATGGACTTCAGGACAAACTCCGTTGACCACCCCCCACTGACCATCGACAGCTCAACTGTGGAGAGAGTCAGCAGCAATAAATTCCTGGGGGTGCACAATACAGAGGATCTGAAAACAGCAAGTCTCCCCCCACCCATCCTCACCACATCCTACAGGGGAACCATTGAGAGCGTGCTGACCAGCTGCATCACTGTCTGGTACGGAACTGTAGTGCAGCAGATCGCAAGACCCTCCAGCGGACAGTAAACACAGCTGCAAAGATCATCGGTGCCCCTCTCCCCTCCATCCTGGACATTTTCCTTACATGATGCTCCAGCAAAGCCAACAGTATCGTGAAGGACCCCACCCATCCCTCCCACAGTCTCTTCCAGCTCCTACCATCAGGAAGATGGTACCGGAGCATCAGAGCCCGCTCTGCTGGACTGCTCAACAGCTTTTTCCCCCAGGCTGTGAGAGCCCTGAACTCAAATCACCCCGGCCTCCTCTGAAACCTCCCACAAACACCCCCAACCTTACCACATCACAGAAAAACTGTCTGAAACATGCTTTTTTGTGTGCAATTTTTCTCTATGTGCACTAGAAACTTTTCACACACACTGCTGTATGTACAAACCCGATTCCAAAAAAGTTGGGACACTGTACAAATTGTGAGTAAAAAAGGAATGTAATAATTTACAAATCTAATAAACTTATATTTTATTCACAATAGAATATAGATAACATATCAAATGTTGAAAGTGAGACATTTTGAAATGTCCTGCCAAATATTGGCTCATTTTGGATTTCATGAGAGCTACACATTACAAAAAAGTTGGGACAGGTAGCAATAAGAGGCCGGAAAAGTTAAATGTACATATAAGGAACAGCTGGAGGACCAATTTGCAACTTATTAGGTCAATTGGCAACATGATTGGGTATAAAAAGAGCCTCTCAGAGTGGCAGTGTCTCTCAGAAGTCAAGATGGGCAGAGGATCACCAATTCCTCCCCAATGCTGCGGCGGAAAAATAGTGGAGCAATTTCAGAAAGGAGTTTCTCAGAGAAAAATTGCAAAGAGTTTGAAGTTATCATCATTTACAGTGCATAATATCATCCAAAGATTCAGAGAATCTGGAACAATCTCTGTTTATAAGGGTCAAGGCCGGAAAACCATACTGGATGCCCATTATCTTCGGGCCCTTAGACGGCACTGCATCACATACAGGAATGCTACTGTAATGGAAATCAGAACATGGGCTCAGGAATACTTCCAGAAAACATTGTCAGTGAACACAATCCACCGTGTCATTCACCGTCGCCGGCTAAAACTCTATAGGTCAAAAAAGAAGCCATATCTAAACATGATCCAGAAGCGCAGGCATTTTCTCTGGGCCAAGGCTCATTTAAAATGGACTGTGGCAAAGTGTAAAAACTGTTCTGTGGTCAGACGGATCAAAAATTTGAAGTTCTTTTTGGAAAACTGGGACACCATGTCATCCGGACTAAAGAGGACAAGGACAACCCAAGTAGTTATCAGCGCTCAGTTCAGAAGCCTGCATCTCTGATGTTTTGGGGTTGCATGAGTGCGTGTGGCATGGGCAGCTTACACATCTGGAAAGGCACCATCAATGCTGAAATGTATATCCAAGTTCTAGAACAACATATGCTCCCATCCAGACGTCGTCTCTTTCAGGGAATACCTTGCATTTTCCAACATGACAATGCCAGACCACATACTGCATCAATTACAACATCATGGCTGCGTAGAAGAAGGATCCGGGTACTGAAATGGCCAGCCTTCAGTCCAGATCTTCCACCCATAGAAAAAATTTGTCAGTAGGTTAGTTGTGTATAGTGAATGTGATGTGACATACAGCCAAGTATGGTGACCCATACTCAGAATTTGTGCTCTGCATTTAACCTATCCAAAGTGCACACACACAGCAGTGAACACACACACCGTGAACACACACCCGGAGCAGTGGGCAGCCATTTATGCTGCGGCACCCGGGGAGCAGTTGAGAGCGTGCTGACCAGCTGCATCACTGTCTGGTACGGGAACTGTGTGGTGCAGCAGAAAGGGCATGTCAGTCATGGTATTGCCGGCCCGAGACTCAAACCCACAACCTAAGGGTTAGGAGTCAAACTCTCTAACCGTTAGGCCATGACTTCCCCATTCCCCCACAACATCCCCATTAGGCCACGACTTCCCCAGTATATAGGTTTGTACTGTTTTACTTCATTGTTGTATGTCTGTATTTACGTGGTCCTGTGAGGCATGACATTTCGTTCCACTGTATGTCCACACATGTAGCAGAATGACAATAAAGCTCAACTTGACTTGACTTGACTTGAAAACCTTGTCATTTTGATAAATGTGGTTTTTTTTTTAATACAGTTACTAATACACTTATAATTCACCAATAATCTAAATTTCATCTTAATATATGTCCAGCCCCTGATTTTATTCAAAACCCTCAGCAAGGCCCTTATTAAGTTTGGATTTGACACCATTGGTTTACAGTGGCGGAGGCAGGATGTTTTCATAGGGGTGGCCAGGGAGGGGTGGCACAGAAATCTATTTTTTTATAAACATTATTTCAATATAAAAATGTGTTTGACTATAAAGTACTAGACTATTTTAGTGCCTAAAACACAACTGAATACAATTAATTTCTACTTAATTGTAATTGAGATATTTGTGAATTATTATATCAAGTAATACTGAGTGAATATGACAATTGTTGTATTATTCCTCACCTCCAGGTATTTAAATAAAGGGGCTCACTATAGCTTTATTGCTCAGTCAGCTTGGTTCTGGTTCTCAAAACCCCCAAAAGCTTGTTTTACAAAATACTCATGGATGAGACATGCAGATAGTGATAAGAATGTGAAAAAGGCCAGAAGTCAACAGCACATGGATACCAGAATGTAAAACGAGTTATTTTATGCATTTATATGGTTTCATTTTTACTTTTCAAATTAATAATAATAAAAAAGCACATATTTTCTAGTATACGTGCACTGTGCTCACATTTACTTATGCATTAAATTACAAATAAAAAATACATGTAAGCTTGCGCCTTATATTGTGATATGGAATTGCAGAATATATTTTAGTACATGCATTTGAGAGACGTTCTGAAATGTAATGCATACATGCATGCACAGTTTGCAGCTTTAATTGCCTTTTTGGTAATTTCATGACTTAACTGATGACAGAACTAAGTTGCATGCTCATAGTTTCTTGTGCGCTTATTTATGATGACGTGATCAGAGTGTGTGCCGCATATTTGCAAAAGTTGAAGAGTGTTTGCTGTGAGTAGAATAAGATTGTTGACAGGACAGGAAAGTTTGTTTTACTGACATACAGCCTAAAACATCTCATACCACGGTTCGCTGTTGTTCTACTGAAGCTCATTTGGCTGCTGTAGCTTTTCCACGCTCATCTGACTCGCACCTGGCACTGACAAAGCTGAAGTGCGCGAAAGAAAAGTTTCCCGTTTGATGTGGATGCAAAGAAATACGCCGGTTCTGCGTCTTAATAAATGCATTGCTTGTCAAGAAAAAGGGGACAAAAACAGCAGTTTTGAGCAGGGTGGCCAAGCTTAGATCAGAGGTGGCCCCTATCTCCTCCCCTGCTAGTGTAGACAGACTTTAGCTGTTGCGGCACGGTGCGTCCAGTGTAGACACTGACAGGGGCTGACTGGCCATATGGACGTCCTGGAGAAGTCCAGAATGGCCATTCATCTGACGGCTGTCGGCCTGGGTGGTTCTTTATCAAAAAAAAGGTATCAGATTAAGTGGCATTGACGGCCGACAAACGGGGGAGCTAATGCAATCTATTTTTGCTCATAAGAAACAGTGTTTTTCCCGCTTGAACTGGGCTACTTTAACACTGTTGCGGGGGATTGTTTTTCATGTCCGCGCGTTGAAAAACGACCTCAATAGCATGATATTTAGCCCCTGAAAATGTGAATTTTACCAGGGGAACCCCACCAAAACACGTGCATTTTAACCCCGGAAGCTATTTTTAACAGTGGACCCCCCGTAGCCTACACTCTAAAATACGACAAGTCATGTAACTCAAACCGTAAAGACTGCCTTAAAAACCCAACAAATTATATTAACTCAAAACCGTTTGAGGAAACCGATTGCCTTAAACCATTTAAGTTTTAAAACTAACAGTTATGAGTACCCTGAACTTAATTCAGTTGAGTTCAGAAAAAGGAGATATACATTAGTGCATTAGTGATGAACACCTGCTGTTAACAAACAGAATCACTGAAGAAAAGAGAAACACAAGAACTACAACTGACTTCAGCCACAGCGTTAAGCCCAAGACACACTGCATGATTTTCGGCTGTCCCAGACGCAAGATGGGCATCATGAAACAATCGTGATCGTGGCTCCTAATCGGTGGTCGTACATTGAGAGAGGTTCAAAGATTCTACAACGGGTACAATTGAGAGATATTGAGTTAGAAAATAGAGCAAATGAAGTAGCCTATAGGGTGATTAGTCTGATTAACATGACACACACTCACACACACATATGAATACTCAAATTAAAGAACTCTGTTGTTTCAGGTTTCTAGGTTTATCATTGTCATATACATTTTGCATTCTGCTCTGCTCTTTTTATGTAGATTTCAAGTATTTTAGTTCATACAATAATACATTTCAATCCTCTGTTGAAAAAAGAAAATAGAAAGCATCACATAATTTGCAATGCTTTAACTGGTTATAATTGTATTGGTTTTAATGGAAACTGTAATGGCACCTGTTGGTCTCTACTGTTAATTGGTCGCCTTCTATTCATGGCTTTTGTTAAAGTTACTAAATCCTAATGTAATATGTCCCAAAACACTACAGGAAACCATTATTTATAAAGTGAGTGGTTAATTGAGCGCTAATGTATTTATCCACATAATGTTTAGGATATTTCATGTTTTAGACATTTAAAATTCACATAATCACTATAAACCGCATATTGAAACCTTTCAAATATAATTCGATTTTTTTTTCATGTCAAACGTTTGTATGTGGCCCACATATAAAATCACTCTTTTCTTCCTTCTTACCAGCCACTCACTTTCTTGTCTTTCAGAAGAAATAGATCTGACAGCCTCGCGCACAATAGCACCACAACGAAGCCATAAAACTGATCATTATGAACTTGTTTAAAACACAAATTACATTTACTTACATAGGTTATATTTGTGTATCTGAATAAATAAATTTTTGTGATGGATTATTTAGCATGCCTCATTTCTTACTCATGATATAGTGAATGGTGTGGTGCCAGACATGTTCGGTTTAGGCTATTTGTGGTCAACATATAACTCGTAAACTCGACTTAACCTCTAGAATTATTAAAATATTATTATTTTATTTTGAATGAAGAATAACAAAGACCATTATTACCATTATTGCGCTGGTCTCCGTGACGGCATGAAATTTGAATAATTATTATCAATATTTGTTGAAGAAAACACATCATCCAATCCGTCTTTTAAAGCCATTCACTGATGGTTTCTTATTTTTATTTAACATTTGTATATATTATAACTATTGTTATTAACTTTCTACTTCATTTCATGTAGGCCTATCTCTTTGCGCCCTCAGTAATTAACGTTCTGTATCAACGTATCAGTTTAGGACTTGAAGTAGCCTGCCATAAATGTTTTGTAGACCATCAGTAGGTGGCGATAAATTAGTGTATGTATTCCATGTTAGCAAGTTATTAAATATTTGACTCAATTGATTCATTAAAATCAGTGAATCATTAACAAAAGTTCACTTAAGCCAATATTCGTTTACAAACAATGATTCATACCTCGATGAAACACCACTTATTATCATAGGCATATCTTTATAATTCTACTTCCTATATAGACTACAGTATCAATGACTTTAAATTTACTGTAGTAATTAATACAGAGACAGTCGTTTGGGCAGAGAGCCCTTGTTTGGGACTTGATGACTCCGTTCAGAGCACAGGTCAGTACCCTCTCTGCTCTTTCTGTCTACTCTTACTCTGTCTGGACCACACATATTCTATACGTGGATCGCTCTAGTCAGTTCTGGCGATCAGAGCAGCTTTTTGTGTGCTTGCTGCTCCTCAGTCGAAAGATTCTGAGGAAATGGCATTCAGATCTGGCTTACTGTATACACAAATCCGCCACAAACTCTATGGGCGCCGCCATCTTGCCTGCCGCCATTACTGCGTGCCTGCGAAGTGTGACGGTGTGACACTTGCCGGTGCCCTCTAATGACATTTCAATGAAAGCGGATCCTGCTCATTAAAGAAAATGCCTGGTGAAAGGGAAAATTGGGTAGATGATGTCAGGCAGTGGCCAAAACTTACTGATAAAGGTAATTCATTGACAACATAATGTAATAATGTATAAATATGTAATGTATTATTGTAATTAAGAAGTGTATTAATTGATGACAACAATAAAACCGAACGCTGTCATTACTAGCTGTGTTGTTAATATGTTCACAAGCTTCACAAGTTTCAAATAACTATTAGGCCATCCTTAAAAATATTCTTGTTTGCCATAACTGACCGACCCTGTCAATTTAGGACAGACGCAATTAATTATTTTTTTCCCCTTTTTGTCCGACCGACTTGCCGATTGTAATTGCGTTAAGACCCACAGATTTTTTTTACTCTTCAAACAACTAATACAAATGCAATAAAATGTGAGACACACGCAATTGACGCGTTTCACACGCTCTCACACCACACATCCATTTTCTCACGCACAGAAAAATCGCGAAGCAAAGAGGACACGGAGACCGACAATCTCAGCTCTCAGATTCTGTCAATTTTATTATGAAATTCAAACAATGAATACCGTTTTGGTGCTTGTAAACGTGACGCGACAGATCCCTAGCGGCACCTGAACTGATCATCTCTAGCTAATAGTAAAGAACTCTGTGTAATCCGTATGGCCGTGAACATGGGCAGTCAATGTGCAACAAAGGTTCGTGGATTTCACAAAACGGTTTATTCCATGCCTGTAGTTTTGTGCTGTTGTTTAAAACAGCCAACACACACAACACACTCTTCTCGGCCATCACTGGACAGCATACGTACTAAAAAAACTAAATAAAAATAACTTTTCGTACAGCTATAATCTGCTACGCCGCCTACGGGACTAACGCTACTTCTGCTACTTCCTTAGCAGCAAGGCACGCAGTAATGGCAGCGCTGCTTTACTTCCGTGTTTCGCCGGATTTGTCTATATAGACCCCACATGTTTCAGGAAGCTGAAATGCCATTGGTCTGTGCAGCACACAAGATGTTTTTCAATCAGGCTTCAGCATTTTCGGTGGAAAGGAGTTGCTCCATAGTGTCAGCTAAAGTCTGAAGCTCTTTCCCTGTTATCTCAGGGAGCCGACATCACATTCAACCGATGATTCACCGTGTTGATGAAAAGAAACCTGCTTGGTCTGAAAGTGCATATTGTGCTTTATACATCGCTACACAATTGACTATAGAAAAAGAACATGTTTTTCCGTTCAGGGGGCCCAGAAACATATATATGTAATTATATTTATTTGTATGTGTTAGTAGTGTTTATTGTTTGTTTGGGATTGTATAGTTTTTTGTTAAGTTAATATTTAATCCACGTTTCATAAGCACATTACAAATAGATATATATATATATATATATACAGTACAGGTCAACAGTTTGGAAACATTACTATTTTTAATGTTTTTGAAAGAAGTTTCTTCTGCTCATCAAGCCTGCATTTATTTTTTTGATCAAAAATACAGGGAAAAAAAATGTAATATTGTGATATATTATTACAATTTAAAATAATTGTTTTTAAATTTATTATACTTTAAATGATCATTTATTTCTGTGATGCAAAGCTGAATTTTTAGGATCATTATCACATGCTCCTTTAGAAATCATTCTAATATGATGATTCATTATCAAAGTTGGAAACAGTTCTGCTGCTTAATATTTTTTCAGAACATGTGATACTTTTTTAGGATACTTTGATGAATAAAAAGTAAAAAAAAAAAAAAAAGAAGAAGAAGCTATGTTTTTAAAATATAAATATTTTGTAATAACAATATACACTATTGGTCAATAATTTGGGGTCAGTAATTTTTTTTTTTTTAATAAAATCAATACTTTTATTCAGCAAGGATGTGTTAAATTGATAAAAAGTGATAGTAAAGAAAATATATTATTAGAATATATATAATTAGAATTTTTTTTATTTTGAATAAACGCAGTTCTTTTTAACCTTTTATTCATCAAATATATTAGACAGCAGAACTGTTTCCAACACTCAGAATATTAGAATGATTTCTAAATGATCATGTGATAGACTGGATGTTACATGTGACACTGAAGGCTGGAGTAATGATGCTGAAAATTCAGCTTTGCATCACAGGAATAAATTATTTTTTTAAAGTATATTCAAATAGAAAACTATTATTTTAAGTTGTAATAATATTTCACAATATTACTGTTTTTTTCTGTATTTTTGATCAAATAAATGCAGGCTTGATGAGCAGAAGAGACTTCTTTCAAAAACATTAAAAATAGTAATGTTTCCAAACTTTTGACCTGTGCTGTATATATATATATGAATCACTCGATAAATATAAATATTTGAATTAAATATTCGAGCCATAAAATGGTAATAATTCGAGCGTGTTTGTGGTGTTCTTACCTGAAGTCTCTATGAGGAGATTCAGTAAAACGATAATAATCGACACCATTCCTGTGAAAATACAGACAGACTCCAATAAAACAAACTCTGAGGAAGATTCTTCCGGAATAAATCACATGAGAGACATGACTGTCGTGTCAAAAGAAAAATAAATACATAAAAAGAATAAAATTAAAAACTCACTGGGGACGCCGTTAAATGAAAGCAATCTGATTTAAATGAATTTGAGCCTTTACGCGTTCAACACAATAAAAGCGTCAAATATAAACGATACAACAGACGGAAAACCTTCAGAATCTAAAGGTGCTCGAGATTTTCCTCCTTTACTTTCACTTTCTATAAATAAAATGGCAGTCGGGTGTGATTCTGTTAGATGTGATTTTGTTTAATAAAATTTGCGCTACATAGCCTACTCGCAGTGTGTGTTCTCTGTGATGAGGCGCGAGGCGATTACATGTAATGAAAAATCCACAGATCTCGACACGACACGTGACACGTACGTTTTGTCCTGTCAACATATCATGAGGGAAAAAAACCTGGAAATATGCGATATATATATATATATATATACAGAGTATGGACATAATGGGACGTTTTTGGAGCTCTTTAGAGTTTGAAAAGATACTAATGAAATAACAAAAGGCCAAAATAGTGACATTAAAGAAAATCCTTGACAAGACTTGAGTGTCTGTCAGTGTCAGAGTATGTTATTCAGTGAACTATTTACAAACGCATGTGTCACATTTATGTTGATATTCACAACACTCTGTATGCACAGAAAGTGGAGAGAGCAGCCAGGTTAGGGAACGTTCAGACCATTGATAACCAATAACTCAGCTGTTAATGTTTTGATTCTGAGACTCTACTAACCCTTTAATGTTTTTGTCCTAATTAGCCACGAACATGACAAGTTACAAGCATCATGACATTTCTCAGTTCATTTCTTGTTTGTATAGAGAGAGAGAGAGAGAGAGAGATTTTATCTTGAAACATATCACATTAGTTCACATGAAACAGATACTTCCGTCTTCAGTTAATGATTTTTTGAGATGTTTGCATTTTCATGACAGCATCAAATCCAGCCAATCAGCTGATGGCTCTGGAAACCAGTCCTCGTGACCAGGAAGAGGAAAAGCAAGAAATCAACGCATTGAACGAGGTGTAGACCAACCAGCTGAACAGCTTTGGAGAGGTATCTCACAGATCAAGTCAAGTCACCTTTATTTGTATAGCACTTTATACAACACAGATTGTGTCAACGCAGCATTAAAAGCAGGACAATAGTGTCAATAATTCAAACAAAAATCTATTTTGCTGTAAAGCAGCTCTAAAAACAGGACAATAGGAAACAGTAAATGTTCCTTTTAATGGCAGTTCATCGTTGATTCAGTGATATCATCATCCAGCTCAGGTTCAGCTCTCAGTGTGTGTGTAATCAAGTCGACGGTAATGTCAGCGGCATCAGACATGGTGAAAGACTGACACGGAAGAGAAGAAATTGTTGAATAAAGTTGTTATTTTTGTTTTCTTTGCGCACAAAAAGTATTCTCGTAGCTTCATAACATTACGGCAGAACTACTGACGTCACATGGACTCTTTTTTGTCGATGTCCTTACTGCCTTTCTGTGCCCTGAGCGTGATAGTTCCCTTGCTGTCTATGCAGGGTCAGAAAGCTCTGGGATTTCACCACAAATATCCAAAGATGAACGAAGGTCTTTTTTAAGGTTTTTAAGGTTTGGACGACATGAGGGTGAGTAATTAATGACAGAAATTTTATTTTTTTGGGTGAACTTTTCCTTTAATTTACTGTTTTCCAGTTTAGACCCATGTGTTTAATTCTGTAGCAGAAGATTTATAATAGTATATTATAATTTAATAATAGCAGAAGATGTAGCTGGAGTAGTTCACATGTTGAGCGGCTTGCAGTGGCATCATCTAGCTTTTTTTATTTTTATTAATGCTCAGTAAATTTAACGAGGAATGGGAACTCAGAAGCTGCCTATCAGCATGTTGTGTGACGGACCCAATACAAATACAGCTGTAGTTTTACATTATTTGTGCCAAGTGTCGTGTTTTATGGAATCATTATTAATGCTCAGTGGTCATTGTGTCTTTTATTAAAATAACTAAAATATAAACCATAAAAGTACAGTGTTACACAAAAGACATGTTGGTACAAGGATCTTGCTAATGGAATGACTGGATTTCACCTGTGATATTTTGCCCAGTAACAGTAAATGTAACCGTGCCTTTAAATCCAAACGTTATGTCTTTTGTCCAGGGTTAGGCAAGTTCGGTCCCAGAGGTCTGTCCTGCAGAGTTCAGCTCTAGCCTAACTAAACACACCTGAACAAGATAATCACTGTCTTCAGGATCACTGGGGCTTCAGGCGCAGGTGACTTTCTTTTTAGGTTTGGAGCTAAACTTTAGGACCGTACTTGGCTACCCCTGCTTTAGTCTGTGGGCAAAATATACAAAATGTACTATATACAAAAAGTAGAAAAAAACATCTAACGGAACATACATTGTTTATTTTTTACAACGTTGAAGTGCTTTTTTAATTAACAAAATATCTTTATAATAGAAGATACAAAACAATCTTCAAGATCTTCATATTTATAACCATATATACAGTAGAAATATATGGATAGCATCCCAAATTAATCTTTATTTTATTATTGGCAATTAGATGCTATTTTACACTAAGCAAAAAAAAACACTTTCTTGGCGATATATTGCTATTTACACTAAGTGCAAATAATGATAGATTCTATTTACATTATGTAAAAATAGCAGTATTTTCTTTGCAGTAATTGTAAAATAGTAGTTAAATACTATTTAAACTTAATGCAAATAGTGGCATATATTTGCACCTCAGTGTTGCAGTACATTATAAAACATGCAGTAATTGCATATTGAGTGTAAATGATCATATTTATTTAAAATATTGAATGGATGCTACTTTATTGGGACAATAAAGACTTCCCTACACCTACCCCTAACCCTACCCAATAAACTCTTTGTTATTTAATCCCCTGTGAGTCACTTTTTAACTATTTCTTTCATTTTAACTGAAAGCAAAACACCTTTACGATTTGATATGGTGATGGGAAAAGAGAGAAGAACCAGTTTGGCAAAAGGTGGATTCAAACTTGTGTCGTGCCTTAAGTCTTACTTCACTGTTTCTGTTGTATATCTGCATCTTTTTTAATTTTGTCTATTCCAACCACACATTGGTAGATGGGTTTTCTGTAAGTAGCCTCTGCCAGCAAGGTGGGTGGGTTATTTGCACTTCTTGTAAATAGACACTCCATTAATATTAACCTTTCTGATTATTTAAATGATCAGCCCTCAGGGGCCCCCTCAAAATGCGGGGCCCCTGGGAACTGCCTGCCCTTTTGCTACACCTCTGGCGGTAAGCTTTGTGTTTTGTTACATTTGATTTGAGACAGCCTCTCTTTTCAAATTCTGTTAATTTTCTAACAAAATTCAAACAATACATTCTGTTTTGTGGCTCTTTAATGTGTGGTCACAGATCGCTGTAGCTACACGTGCCTCTCTAGGTAAAAAGCTGGGTCATGTCGCCTGTTCACAGTTACATGTAATCTTTAATATGTCTTTAATCTTTAATATCAAATAAATGAGCATCACAAATAAAATAAATCTCTTCATATAAACAAAATAAGCTGTGCTCTTTCCGTTTAAAACCAGAGGCAACCACTGCATTTTAATCATGATCCAAACAAAGATGCTGCATACACGCAACATGAGCAGTTTTAATCTAAATTAGATTGTATAATTTCGTACATTTATATTACATTACATGTATATGTCACAATTAAACTCATTAACATTAGAATTGTAAACCGAAAAAAATCAACAAAATGTGTGAAAAAAAAGTGTGAGCTTTTCACAATTTCTTACGAAAATTAATAATTTTCCAAACCTAACTAAATAACTGGAGGCAAAGTTATTTTTAAACTGCATGTAGATCACAAATCTCTGAAATCCGTTGATAAAAGGTAAACTTTATCAAGTTTTTGACCAGAAAAAAACTGCCGCTCCCCGTTTACTTCCATTTATTTTTAAGGCCGTCTCTTTCCCTCACAAACACATGGCGGAAGCAAACATATCGCAGCAATGGCTCAAAGCAGCCAATGTCCATGCTGCAGCAGGTGGCCCTTAAAGCGTTTCCTTGGTTACCGCTGTAAACAAAGCAGCGCTGCACTTATGAACTTTAATATGCATTATACAGAGGCACGATGATAATAAAAAATATAATCTAAACTTTTCTGAAGACAGTAAGTTCCCCTCAGACATACATTCATTTAAACCCCTGCCCCTAAATGAATCGTGATTTGTTTAGAATCTCAACCGATTTGAATCGTCACATATTTGAATCTATTTTCAACCGGCTCGCAGTTAATTGTCACATTCCTAATTATTATATTAATTTAATAACATATAAATATATCTTAAAGGGTTACTCCACAGCAAAGTGAAAATTTTGTCATTAATCACTGACCCACATGTTGTTCCAAACCCATAAAATCTCCGTTCATCTTCAGAACACTATTTAAGATATTTTGGATGAAAACCTGGAGGCCTGTGACTGTTCCATTAGGACTGCCAAATAAATACGTTATTTTTGTTTCTTTCTGTACATATAGTATTCTCTTCTCTTCATAATGTTACGGGTTGAATCACTGATGGCAGATGGAGTATCTGACTAGACCTTTCACTACCTTTCCTGGACCTTGACACTGTTATATTATTTGGCAGTCTATGGGACAGTCACAGGCCTCCAGGTTTTCATCCAAAATATAATGACAACATTTTCATGTTGGGATGGAGTAACCATTAATAGCTTAATTGTTTTGAATTTTTATATGAATTAGCATTAGCTTCTTGTTGATCCAAATTTAAGACCTCTTGAAATCATAATTAAGACTTTATTGTACCATTTAATACTTTTATGGCTTTAAATGTGATATAACTACATTTAAAATTCTAGAAAATCAACAGAGTGTCTGAGTCTTTAGTCATTTTTTCGAGTCTTCGCTATTGCTTCAATGCAAAGGAAACCAGCGCACCATAATCTGTTGCAAGGGGTGTTTTCAAGTTAGCTAGGTATGCTGCGCAATTAGGCTGTATTTAATATATCATGATGACTAACGAGTTCAGTATTTGTGCTGAATCTGCACAGATTTGGCTTACATTGACTTCCCCAAAAATTTAGTAAGTGAAGAAAAGTAACCCACCAAATTGGCAAGTGATTTGACAACATTACCCGCCACATCTGCTTTTTTTACTGCATTGGGGGCGGGTGTTAATTTCAAACCTGGTTGTCATGTAATGTTATCGTATTTGGATGACATGATCTGATTGGTTGAATTGATGCTGCTGTATTCAAGCTGTACATTTTATCAGTGTTCATGATCTCTGGGAATCAAACCCATGACAATGATGTTGTTAGGGTCATCCTCTGTTTGTACACTTTTATACATTTTAATAGTTTGTAGATGTGAGAGTAGATATTTACTTTTTTGTTCATATTAGTCCTTCTGATTTAACTTTCATTGGTCAGTCCAGAGTCTGAGTTATTACTCAGTAAAGGCTGACGTGGATTCAGCTGATTCTTCAGGTTTTCGGGACAATCCAGGATTGTAATCCAACTCCGAACCACCAGGATTGAACAGAGGAACGACTGATCCAGAGAATCTGCTGCTGATGGTCAGGAGATGTTTTCTCTCTGTGACGTTGTAAAAATGAAAGCTGACCGTCATCAAATCGAACAGAACTCCCAGTCGTTCAGGTCTCGGAGTTTTTCAGAGAGAATCTAACATGGATCAGTGTTGGGTGGTAAAAGCCATACGGACCGTCTGAACACAAGAACCAGGAACCAGCTGATGGAGTTAAAGCAGATCTCTTATTTATAAGACTGTTTCCATCTTTCACCACACCAATTATCCAGAAGTTTTTGGGAGGTGTATTCATTTGTACCAGCTCTACCTCCCAATAGTGACGACCAGAGGAGAGAAACTTTGGGCTCCAAAAGCACATAATTGAAATGGAAATTCATCTCCAATGTGATGATATTCTGGTTGATCCCTCATGTTTTTTTTACAGTCCTTAGTGACCATCAGATCTGGATGTATAATCTCACGGTAATAGTGATCTCAACTGTGAGGAAAAATAATAAAGCAACATTTAAGAATTCTCTTAAACTCATGTGTAATACTGTATAATTCAAAATTTATGAAATATATATAACTGAGATGATACCTGCATGTTTCCTCAGTTCTTCTATATTTACATCTTCCACAACTAAAATGATAAATAATTTGAGATTTTAGAGAAAGAAAAACTACAGCTGTAATTAGTAATTTCATAAACATTTTATGCATTAATTCCACATATTGGAAGCTGTATAATTATGTTCACATCATGTTCTGTTATACTGTTAAAAGCAAATGGAAAATAAAACATATTTCTATTTGTAAAATAATAATTTTTGGTTTGGTATAAATATACAGTACAAGTCAAAAACATCTGATTATGATTTGAGTCCACATTGTGGCACCTTGACGGTGATTATATGGTGTGCTTGTGCTTTCTGAATGATAGAAATGGTTTAAAAATGTCTCAGGTATGAGTAAGGTTAGCAATTGAGAAAACCTTTAATAATTAAAAGTGCAAATTAGTATTAGTGAATTGAGTGGGTCACGTCAGCAGCTTACCGTTCCTGTAATGTAAGTATAGCAAAGAACTAAAACGTCTTCCAATACCTTCTTTTCTCATTTCTTTTTCTGTCTGAGTTCCCTCCTCACAGTCCTAAAACAAGAGAAAACACGCAATGGAAGAGGTGCCATTCTTAAGCTGCTTAAACGAAATCTCCAAACTCTAAACCACAAGAAATTTAGAAGCTTTCAGGCAGAAAGGCGATTTAATGTTAACTTGCATTTGCGGGTCAGCTGGGTTTCCAGAGGTGTGTGAACTTAGGCTCAGTCAGGGGTCAAGGTCCATGTTCCTGTCACGCCAGCGCAGGGGGGTGTTTTAAGGCACTGCCATGGGTCCATTCCTGTCAAGCCAGAAACTTGTTTTCAGGTGGGGGGGGGGGGTTGGCTGATACAAGCAGCACACTGCTGGCGACGAATGTTCATCTAGGCTTTTGTGTGGGCGGAACACGGCATAAAAATAGAAATTTCTTTAGGAGTGTCAGACTTTCAAAAAACATCATACAGATATGACAAATGTCTGATTCTCAGTTGAATCTTCTTCAAAATAAAAATTAAATTCAATGGTTTGCTGATACTCTTGATGCGCATATTAGGTCAAACCATCACATTTTAGCTTATAAATGAAACAGTTTATTATGGTATCAGGTATTTATTCAGTAAAGATTCAGTAAATTTCAGAACATTTCGACTTTAAACTCTAAGCAAAAATAAGAGATTTTATGCATTTTTTGTGTGGTTGTTTTTTTTAATGTATTCAAAGAGGCAAAGTGAGGAGATTAAAGAATGGAATGACAAGCTTACAAATATATAACGTGAGATATGTCATACCTGGTTATTTCTTGTTCTCTGCTTTGTTTCTAAAAATCAAAAACAAATAATGTAAGGTTTTAGTAGAAGAAAACTACAGCTGAATTGTGTGAGTGTCTACAGTTATTAGTATGAACTGGAAATGCATTGCGTTATGAAGGGGGGGAAATAGAAATAAAGTAGTGTACATTCACATTGTGTGAATGCAAGATTTCTGCTAGGAAAAAAAAAAAAAACAAAGCGAAGACATGCCCCATGGTGTTTATTTGTCGTTTAGTGGTTCACTTCAACAGCTGCCGTTATAAAAGTATTGCACAGATAAACTTCTTCAAATCCCCTTCTATTTGACCAGTCTCATCCATAGTTTCCTCGTCGTTCACAAACTGAAATGAGAGAATTTCATATTTGGAGGGTTTAATTACCAATTTATTTAGCACAAATACTCCACTTAATCACAACCACAATAAATTCTGATGTTAAGCTGATTTCCTTTACATTTACATATAATCATTTAGGCAGAAGCTTTTATCCACAAAGTGACTTACATCAATGGGATATGAGGAAAATAGAAAGTATATTGCATATGTATTTTTTGATGTTAAAAATGGGGATGCACATGTAGTTTACTTACTTTACTTTGACTGGTTCTTCCCTGAAAAAAAAAATCAACACTTAAGCATAAATCCTACAGACATAAAACCATCTGAAGATAAATCATTTCAATTGTTCAAATAGATTGTACCTGTTAGTTTTTCCTTTTCTCTGTATTTGTAGAGGATGAACCCAACTGAAACCCAGAAGAGCACAGATGAGAAAATTGAGGAAAGAGCCTTCCATGGACCTGAGGAATCGAGAACCAGACGAATCCAACAACTTCAAAAATATATAAATCAATACAGTAAGTAATTGCTTGTTTTGTTCGGGGGGGGGTTTTATTTTCTGTTATTATTTTCATTGCACACATGATTATTTACTTTCTTTATGTAAGCAGCTGAATTACCACTTGTGTATGAAATGTGGCTATATCAATAAACTTGCCTTGCGCTTTGCCTAATTAAATTAAATATTTTTGAAACTTTTTGCTTCATTAAAGATGCTGTTGCGAAACCCCATTTTCTTCTGAAACGATAGTGCTACTGAGAACACAATTTATGGATTTGTTTTGAGATTTTATTGTATTGGATGGTAAGTGGGCATAAGAGAGACTGGACTGACATTAGAAGAAAAATAATTTCAGTGGTGGAGGGCTAGAATAAAAAGAAACATGCATTCAAGTAATGTATTGCTAAATAAATTGCATTTATAGTGATCAATTCATATTTGGTGAAAATAAAAACTTAAAGACGGAAAACCTTCAGTTAAGGTCACAGAAAAAAAAAAAAATTATGGAAATAAGCACAGGCCTAGGCATTCAATGCAAATCCTTGATTCACTTTGTTTGCAGGTTATCTACTATATATCCATGTTCTCTAAAACCGAATATACGATGCCTCTGTATTTTCAGTCTCACTTCTTTTTTACTTCTCCCAATTCTGAGAGAGACTGAACAGGAGACCTGTTGGAGCGTCTGAGAGAGAGACGGGCTGTCCAGCTGTAGAACATACAGACATCTCATCTGGCTCTCACGACTGTGAGTATGTTCCTCCAGGACGGAGAGCTCGCTTCCTCTTCATCTGAGTCCACACTGCGATACTGGGCTTTGGATAGCCAGCGCGCTTGAACCTGGCAGCTGTATGTTCATCACGCGCCCATCATCTTAGAGGGCTTCGGAGAGGAGGCACAGGAGCAGAGCCTAAAGCTGATGTGAGGAGAGAGGGCAGATCTTCAGATGTTCTCACAGACACAAAAACTAGGGCCTACATAAGTATAATTGTCTTAGATCACTCAATTGTGTTCTGATTTCTTGAAGATTGTTTGTCTTTGCAGGGTCTTGAAACACTTCCAACATGTCCATTAGAGAGCTGGGCGATTGGGATTGAAATAACAGTTTAAAAAGTATATATATATAATTAATATCTATTCTATCTTTCCATAAACAGAATTTGCATTTTGTTTAAATGGCTGTTTTTTGAGCATGTTTTGTCCTGAGGTTTTGTTGGTGTTTTGCACAGTTTTGTAAGCCAGGTCGGGGTCCCCAGAGGATTATTGTTTCTGAGTGTCCTTCAATCTTAGTCCTCGTCATTATGCAGGTGAGTAATGTTAATGATTTTGACTGTGTTTGACTATGGCTTTAATGAGGTGTAGATGCTTGCTCACCAGTGATTTTGAGAACCACCTCTTCACTGCTATATGAATTTTCTCTCCACTCACATAACAAGTGAGAAATGAACCATCATCTTGTACTCTGAGGTTCCTCTCCAGCATGTAGAGAGACATCTCCATCCTTCAGTCTTCCACCAGACTGATCTTGGACCGCTGGGAGTCAAAGAGCTTCGGTTCCTGTATGATTCCTCCTGGACGTCCTGGATCTTCCCATGATTATAGAGGAGAACAGGGTTGCTGAACTGATTGTGACGGTACCTCCTCGCAGCGGATCTCCCAGAGCAAAAAAAACTTTCAGCAGCGCTTCTCAGGAGGAGAGAGATCCAGCAGGGAAGAATCACTGTGGATCCCACATGAGACACTAACAGGATCACCAGGAACCTTTACAGTCAACGGCATACTTGGGAGAGAGAGAGGATGAATTTTAAGTGAATTATTAATTTATACTACAAATATTAAGGTGCAGTCACATTGACAATTGTTCTATTGTGTGAATTTTTCAGTCATTTTATTAGGGATCCACATCATTGGGAATTCTGTGTGAGGGTGAAAGATTTTGAAACAGGTTCAAGTTTTTCATGCGGAATCTGTAGATAATAATAGTTCTTTTTGCTCATATTACTGTTATTTGGCTGGCTAGTGTTTTTAAAGAAAAATTCTGTTTGTATTTTTGCCTTAGTGGCCATAGACATGGCAAAGAGTAGTCGAGGTAGTGTGGAGTTTAGTATCGCCCTTCAGGAACTCGGAGCTGGCGCTAAAAAACGCTTATGGGAACGCCAACGTGGCGGGGTGTGACGTGAATGACCAGGGACACTTAAAAACACGTGCGGTGGAACCTGCATCAGCTTTTCTGTCATTCAGCAAGCGCTATCTGTGTGTGTCAGGGGTCACTATTTGTGGTGTGAGTCTTATTGAGTGTTGTGTGTCCATCCTCTAAAGCTCCATTATGTCAAAGCTTCAGTCAAGAAGAAGCATTTGGAAGTAGAGAGCAGGTCAGTGCTTAGGCTGTGTGTTCCTCCCTGCCCAAGGAGCTTATATTTTGGGTGGAGACACACACAGTTTGTGTGTTGGTCTGCTTGGGAGCGGAAGCACGCAGAGTCAGCTTCGAGGGAGCTGAATGCACCCACATTGAGAGCGCTTGTTACTACATATGGCTTCTTGGCTCTCGGATGGCTGTCTTTGAGAAAGGAGCATTCTGTGAATCAGAAATCAAAAATCAGAAAGAGCATTTATTTCCGGCAAGAATGCTTATGCATACAAGGAATTTGTTTTAGTGACATAAGCTTCCAGTACACAGAGATACAACAACAACACACAGGCAGCCAAAAATAAACAACAAAATAAAATACAGTCGCTGGCTCTAAAGCCTTGAGAATTACATAAATATTAGTTTTCAAAAAAGTTTGCTGGTCTAACACTGCTTTTATATCTTTTGTTTCAGTTGTGTCTGTGATGTATCGTGGAATGCTAATTACAAATTACAAGCATTTCTTCGATACGTTTCTGGGAAAGGCTTTTAATCGACAATTATGTGCTGACATTTATGGGCAAAGAGTCAGTATTTGCAGTGTTGGGCTCTCTATCATTTTTGCGGACCCTCCGTTGCAACTGGACTGGGCATGCTTCCAAATCAACTTCGGCCAAATCTTGACTGATAATCAACCCATTCTTTCATAATAACTTCTTGGAGTTTGTCAGAATTAGTGGGTTTTTATTTGTCCACCCGCGCTCTTGTGGAGGATTGACGCACTAAGTTCTCAATGGGATTAAGATCTGGGGAGTTTCTAGGTACTAGGCTGTGTCTAAAATTTCAAGCATTCTTGGTCCCCCGAGCCACTTAGAAGTTCTCACTTTTGCCTTATGAAGCACTGTGGCTGCATCGTGGCTGGAAAAATGGCATTGGTGGCTTTTCTTCACCAAACTGTTGTTGAGGGATTGGGTTGTTGGAAGAAGGTCTGGGCTGGAGGGTGTTTTGCACCACTTCTCTTATTCATAAGGCTGTGTTTTTTAAGCATGAACTTGTGAGTGAGGCCCCACATTTCTTTGGATGAGAGGCAATCCCGAGCACATGAATGTTGTTCAGGATGCTTTACTGTTGGCAGGACTACAGGACTGATGGTAGCGCTCACCTTTTTCTTTCTCGCGGACAGGCCTTTCTTCCAGATGCTCCGCAAACAATCGAAAGGGTGCATTCAATCTGAGAATATGACTTTGCCCGCAGTCCTCAGCAGTCCAGTTCACTATTATACTTTCTGCAGAAGATCAATCTGTCTCCTGGATGGTGTTTTTTTTTTAGAGAAGCTGGCTTCTTTGCTGCGCCTTCTTGTGACACCAGGCCATCTTCCAAAAGTCTCGGGGCCTTCACTGTGCTTGCAGATGCGCTGCACACCTGCCTGCTGCCCGAGCATTCCTGAGCAAGCTCTGGCACTGGTGGCATCTCGATCCCGCGAGCTGAATCCCTCTTTAGGAGACGATTCCTGGCGCTTGCTGGACTTTCTTGGGACGCCCTGAAGTCTTACTCTCCTTCTTTACAAGAATTGAAGGTGCTCTCTTTCCTTGAAGTTCTTGTTGAACCTATAAATTGTTGATTTAGGTTGCAATCTTAGTAGCCACAATATCCTTGCCTGTGAAGCCATTTTTATGGCAACGCAATGATGGCTGCACGCGTTTCTTTGCAGGTCACCATGGTTAACAATGGAAGAACAATGATTTCAAGCATCACCCTCCTTTTAACATGTCAAGGCGTGCGCATTCTAACCCAATCAGCCTGACATAATGATCTCCAGCCTTGTGCTCGCCAACATTCTCACCCTTAGTTAACCAAGAGGATGACTGAAATGATCTCAGCAGGTCCTTTAATGACAGCAATGAAAATGCAGTGGAAAGGTTTTTTTGGATTAATTTAATTTTCATGGCAAAGAAGGACTATGCAATTCATCTGATCACTCTTCATAACATTCATGGAGTATATGCTAAATTGCTATTATAAAAACTTAATGCAGCAACTTTTCCAAATTCCAATATTTATGTGTAATTCTCAAAACTGTTTTGGCCACGAACTGTCACTGAACGAATAAAGGTGAACACCTTGTAAATATAAATAGACAAATATTGAAAATAAATCGAAAAAACAAAAAATTGTATTGAACAGTTGTGCTATAGATGACATTGGAATAGAATAGAGTAAGATGCAGGGATGTACTAGGATGGAGGTGGTAACAAATACAAATAAGGATATTGGCACATTTTTATTGCATAAGTGGGGAAAATTTAACTGTTCATGAGGTAGATTGGTGCCTGGGGAAGAAACTGTTCTTGTGCCTGACTGTCCCTGGTATTTGCTGCTGGCTCTACGGAAGTAACCGCCAGATGGGCAGAAGTTCAAAAAGGGGGTAACTTGGATGAGAGGGATCCAGAATGATTTTCTGAGCCCTTTTCCTCACTCTGGATGTATACAGTTCTTGGAGGGTGGGCAGGGGAGCATCAATAATCCTTTCAGCAGTCCGAACCGTTCTCTGTAGTCTTCTGATGTCTGATTTTGTAGTTAAACCAAACCAGACAGTTATTGAAGTGCACAGGACAGACTCAATAATGGCTGAGTAGAACTGTTTTCAGCAGCTCCTGTGGCAGGTTAAACTTCCTCAGCTGGCGAAGGAACGTACAACCTTTGTTGGGGAGCCTTTTTTAACAATGGAGTCAATGTGATTGTCCCACTTCAGGTCCTGAGAGATGGTGGTGCCCAGGAACCTGAATAACTCCACTGTCATTACAGTGCTGTTCATGATGGTGAGTGGGAGGAGTGCACGGTGGGTTTCTCCTGAAGTCCACTATCATCTCCACTGTTTTGAGTGTGTTCAGCTCCAGGTTGTTAAAGACTGCACCAGACAGCCAGCTGCTCAATCTCTTGTCTGTAAAGCAGACTGTGTCACCGTCCTGGATGAGACCAATGACTGTAGTCTCGTCTGGGCAAGTCATGGTCTAGTGGTTAGAGCGTTTGACTCCTAACTCCCTAAGGTTGTGGGTTCGAGTATTGGGCCGGCAATACCACGACTGAGGTGCCCTTGAGGCAAGGCACCGAAACCCCCAACTGCTCCCCGGGCGCCGCAGCATAAATGGCTGCATGTGTGTTGGCGGCGGGGGTGCACTTGAACACAGAAGGGGATGCGGTTTAAATGCAGAGCAGTTGAATTCTGAGTATGGGTCAGCCCATAATTGGCTGTATGTCACGGGTCACTTTCACTTTCATAAAACTTCAGGAGCTGATGACAGAGGGGTCTTTGGAGGTGCAGTCATTGGTGTACAGGGAGAAGAGCAGTGGGGAGAGAACACATCCCTGAGGGGCACCAGTGTTGGTGGAGCAGCTGTCATGAATTTCCCCAGTCTCACTAGCTGTTGCCTATCTGTTTCAGAAAGCTGGTGATCCACCGACAGATAAAGCTAGGAACAGAGAGCTGGGTCAGTTTGGTCTGGAGGGCTACTTGGGATGATTGAAGCCGAACTAAAGTCCACAAACAGGATCGTTCACATAAGTCCCTGTTTGGTCCAGATGTTGCAGGATGAAGTGCAATCCCATGTTGATTGCATCATCCACCGACCAGTTTGCTCGGTATGCAAACTGTGCAGGGGGTCCAGTTAAGGGTCTAGTGATTTCCTTTAGATAAGCCTGGAACCAGTTTTTCAAATGACTTCATGATGATGACAGACATTAGAGCCACAGGTCTGTAGTCGTTAATCCCTGTTATCTTGAGGTTTCTTTGCAACGGGGATGATGGTGGAGCATATGAAGCAGGAGGGCACTTCACACAACTCCAGCGATCTGTTGAAAATCTGTGAAAAGATGGGGGCCAGCTGGTCAGCACAGGTTTTCAGACAGGCTGGTGTAACACCATCTGGGCCTGGTGCCTTTACATCATACTCACTGATTTGAAGTTGGGGAGTTGGGGGAGAGGGGGCTTGCAGGAGTTGTTAACAGTGTGTGTAGTCTCAGCCTCAGACGTCATGCCCACAGACCGCTGACTAAATGTCTGATGCATATGGGAAACAAAAGTGGAAACACTTCAGGAATGTCGAAGTCGTCATCAGATTTGTTGAATTCTACAGGATTTCCGTAAAATACAAGCACACCAAGACTTGTGTGTCACGTTCTTAAACGTTCCACCTGGTGAAAACAAAGATACAGGTGGATGTTACTGTCTCTGTGAGTTCGTCCAGATCGGTAGGTAGCAGCTTCAAAACACTCCAATCAGTGAGGTCGAAACAGGCTTTTTAAAGCACACTCTGTTTTTTGTTGGTTCATCTGCTTTACAGTCTTTACTACAGGTTTAGCAGATTTAAGTTTTTTGTCCTAGTAGGTTGGTCTCAGATGAACCCGGCAGGAGTTGATGCAAGAGAGCCCCAAAGCTGTCGGCGTGGAACAGAGTGAGATGCATCTTTATTGCTTTGTAAGATTTTTTGTGATCTGTATAATTACTGTCTCTGGTGGGACATGTAACATGCTGTGTGTGTTGTTTTGGCAGTTCACGGGAAAGATTTGCTTTAATTAAAGTCCCCGAAATGATTAAAAAGAGTCGCGGGTGTTGTTATTCTGTCTCTGTGATCTGATCAGCGAGTTTCATGTAAAGCTTACGTGCACTTGCAGAGGAAATGTACAAAACTCACAAGAATGAACGAGTGAAGCTCCCACGGCGTAATAGAAACGGTTGCAGGTAATAAAGAGCGCTTCTAGATCTGAACAGCCACATCTTCTTTAACACAGTTACATCTGGTACACCACCTTTCATTGATGTAGAGCAGAGAAGAAGTTTGTACGTCTTTTTGTTGGGTAAAGGAGTGGAGGATTTGGCCGATGGATGCTAGGGCAACGTGCGTTCGAAATCCGCTCGCTTCCTGAGCTGGAACGAGGTGCACCGGCTCGCTTCCCCCCATCGTCTGCGCATCCAGAAAGCTTTGATCAGCGCCGCTGTCTGCTCCGCCGACTACAACGATTCAGCAAAACATCCGAATAATCAAAAACGCTGGTAGGGGAGACTTTTGTGGTGTGTTCTTCCAAATGTTCAGCAGTTCATATATGGTGAAACTAATTGAAGTATAGAAAAACAAAAAAAACCAGGAGAGAAAAAACTCAAGGCAAATGCACTAAAACAAGCTGGAGAGCGAAACAACTCGGCTGCCATGTGGCAGGCAGCGTCCATCAGCGTCTCCTAGCAGTGCCCTGCCACGCTTTGCGCCGAGGGGGCGCCGGAGCTCACATATGATCTGGGGTTCACATATGATCGGGGCTAGCGCCTGCTCTCTGGGATTGATAAGCCCGTGCCGCGGTTTCTTCCCCCAGGGAGATGGTCTTGATGTCTCTGCATCCTGTCTTCTTCCTCCGAGGAGGAGTAGTTGATGTGGGAGGGCGTCGATGAGAGCTCACCACAGTTGCACAAGGATATTATGTTGAACGATTATAATGAGCAGCA
This sequence comes from Cyprinus carpio, assembly GCF_018340385.1. Taxonomy (NCBI): domain Eukaryota; kingdom Metazoa; phylum Chordata; class Actinopteri; order Cypriniformes; family Cyprinidae; genus Cyprinus; species Cyprinus carpio. The sequence goes on along the minus strand of NC_056578.1, from coordinate 4,012,890 downwards.
TTACTGGGGAGCGGAGGGCTTGCGCAGGATCATCTCTCTGGGGCCTGATTGGTGGCTTTTTGTGCCACTGCGCCAAATGCTCGCAAGGGCTGCTGTCCTGTGAAACGATCGAGAAGCCCGGGCACTGACCACCGATGAGTATGTCCGTGTCCTGTGATCTTGTGGGGTTCCATGTCGGCCGCTTGGCTGCTGATTGGGCGACAGCAGGCGATTGAAGATCGGCAGGGTATTGGCACATGATCTGGTGGGGCAGGTTGGAGATGGTGCTCTCTTCCTATCCTCCATCCCACATTTCCCTAGAGTGCTAGGGCTCTTTCTTGGGGTTGCATGAAGCCCGCGGTTTCATGTCTTTTGCTTCCCCTCTGAGTGAGAGCTTGTCTGCTGCAGGCTATCTTTCGCCTGATGAGTATTTGATAGTTTTTTATACAACCGAGTGGCTCGCAAGGCGGCGAGTTCCGAGGCAATGCATGCATTACATATCTTCTCGTTTTTACTTATGAATCATATCACACCACATACTAGTGTTGTCCCTGTCTGATTGTTTGACTGCAGTTATATGAGAAGTTAAATGAAGTATTTCATCTGACTATGAGAAGTTAGATATACGGGAGCTCTTGGGATGAACAATTTCTCTGAGTGAGGAGGCACATGTTAGCCTGCTTCTTTGCTCGGCAAGTGAGGTTGAGGGTGTAGCAGGGGCGGCTGGGGCGGAGGCAGTCCCCAACCTACTGTGGTTTCAAGCTCCTCATTGATGGAGCATCACTTCTCGATACTCTCCGCAGAATTAAGAGTCAGAGTAGTGCTCGCCAGGCCAAAGGAATATCTAGTAGAAGGCGATGTTCTACAAGTATTTGCATTCCTCAATTGATAGTCCTTCGTGCTACAACGATGTCCCTGACGCCTCGGGTAGCAGGTATCTTCTGATGGGATGGCCAGCCGCTCTCTGGGAAAGCGCAGTGTACACCTCATTATACGGTGGCCCCGTCTGCTCCTCAGAGTTCCTCGGGAGATCGATGTGCGTCAGCCGCTGCCACCTAGGAGCAGTTCATCTCATGTCACAGTGGTCTCCTGGCGAGCGCCTTTCTCTGCAGTCACACTTGCTTATCCGGCCACACGCACTTATCTTGGGTGTGGTGTGGGATTTGGACGTGCACATTGCAACGCACGTCTTCTGCATGCTCGGATCGAGTTCGAGAGAGAGTGAGAGAATGGGCAGGTCATCGTCACTGTGTCAATCAGTTTCAAAAGCTTGCTGGGTCTGACGGGCGAGCTGCGTCGCACGTGATACTTTTGGCCTGGCCCCGCCCCTGTACTATGATACCTGCTAGCAGTGGTGGCTGGCACGACCAAGGGGTTCTCCCCGATGAGAAAACCGGCCCTTCGGCATGGCTGCAAGGTGCCACAGTGCTGTGCTATCCAAAAAAAAACCTAAATGGGCGCTTAGACATGGTGGAGGAAACTCTTTGTGCTCTTGTGCTCAAGGTGGTCCCGCCCCACTATCCAGCCACCCATATCGGGGCTCGGTCAGCACACAGATCCGCTTGCTTCATTCTGCTGACGCTGGTTCCCACTGTAATGTTCTTTGGCTTCCTGATTACTTTTATTTTGCTGGCTAGTTTTTTAAGGAAGATATCTTCTTGTAGTTTGACTTAGTGGTCATAGACATGGCGACAAGTAGAGATAGTGTAATTTTTTAATGTCAGCATTAGCTTAATATAACAGTCTACTATGTCAGATTGGCCATGATATCTGGCACTAGCAAATTTAACGAGTCTATATTTAATAAGTGCCATGATATCCAATAAGAAGATTGATGCACATGATGATGAATTACTTGAAGGCCATGAACTGACATGGAATCGCAAGCATTTTCTTTAAGCCTGAACGTCTCTATTAGGAGAGTCATCCTAGTAAAATGATAATAATCGACTCAAGCATGTGCCTGTGAAAATACAGAGCAGACTCCAAGACAACATAACCTCGGATGGAGCATCCAGAGATAGGGTAGAGCGGAAGTTTTTCTAATGGGGCTTTTCCACTGCATGGTACGCACCAAACATAACCAGGTACCAAACTGTGGGACGTGTAAACCTCTGCTTGATCACTGATTGGCCGAAAGAAATGTCACTACCCCTCACTGAACTTGTGACACAAACACAACAGAACTGCTAGATTTAAATCCGCATAGCCAGTGAAGGATCAGACGCAACTGTTTTGAACGAGCGCACCTTTTTTAGAAATGATAAAATGGCTGTTTTGTTGTCTGTTGAGGAAGTACAGACATTCCTCTCATTGACAGCAGAGGAGCAGATCTGGTGAGAGCTTGATAGGGCGACACTGAAAGAAAATGTTTTTCACAAGTTACGGCAGTAGAGGCAGCGCAACTATAATGACTTGAATAATCCTTCCCACTCTAAAGCGATACTAAACTACAGTGGAAACGCAAACTGCCGAGCCATGCCACACAGTGGAAAAGTGGCATAACACTGTCATCAGTATCATACACTCCCCATCAATTTTTGGAGCTACAGTAGAAGTGCCTTCGCGTGGACTGCGGGAGCGAACATTGTAGATTTCCCAAGAAATCAAAAAAAGGATTTTCTAGAAAAAAAGTATTTTTGATTTCTAAGATTTTTTTTTTTTTCATTGCGTTGTAGGTACAATTATTTGACTTACATAAGCTAAGCTGTTTCTCTAGTTTAA
>NC_056578.1:4009111-4009188 GCF_018340385.1 Cyprinus carpio | reverse complement strand
CAGCGCCCGAGCCCAACCGAACCGTACCCTGGCCCACCTCTTCCAACCGGCTAAACGAACCGCGCCAGAGCCCAACC
>NC_056578.1:4008632-4008780 GCF_018340385.1 Cyprinus carpio | reverse complement strand
CGGCTAAACCGTGCCCTGGCCCACCTCTTCCAACCGGCTAAACGAACCGCGCCCGAGCCCAACCGAACCGTACATTTGCCACAATCCTTTGCCCGGACTCATCACAGCTGCCTCACATTAGAAGGACTATAAAAGACGCACTCAGGAT
>NC_056578.1:4002956-4007850 GCF_018340385.1 Cyprinus carpio | reverse complement strand
CGCGCCCGAGCCCAACCAAACCGTGCCCTGGCCCACCTCTTCCAACCGGCTAAACGAACAGCGCCCGAGCCCAACCGAACCGTACTCTGGCCCACCTCTTCCAACCTGCTAAATGAACTGCGCCCGAGCCGGGCTTTGGGGGTCAAATGTGCTCGGGCACGGTTCAAAACGCCTAGTGTGAGTACACCCTGAGACACAAACACAGTGCTGGTGATTGTTAGCCTGTTGTGGCCTGTGTTCCCCGTGTTCCCTGTGTTACCTTGCCTTGTTTCTGTCCCTACAGCAGGCTGCAGCTCTGGCTTTAGATGTTTTTGAACAACTGATCATTGAGTCCTACTTAAAGGTTAGTTCACTTTCAGGGCTGAAGTTCCAAATTGTGGACGCACATTGAGTTAGTGCAAGACGAGCATTTGTGTTTAAAAAGTATATACATTTTTATTTATTTTAGTAAATGATTGATGGTTAGGTTAGATAAGACCCATACTCCCCGGCTGGTATCTGTGGAGCCCTTTGAAGCTGCACTGAAACTGCACTTTGGACCTTCAGCCTGTTGGTCCCCACTGAAGTTCACTCTATGGAGAAAAAAATCCTGGAATGTTTTCCTCAGAAATTTTCATTTCTTTGCGACTGAAGACAAGAACATCTTGGATGAAATGGGGGCAAGAGCGTAGTTTTGGTTTGAACAATGGGCTGGGGGTGAAGTGTTTTAGTGAAGTCCCGGGTCATGCTCCCTCATAAGGTTTATTTATTTATTTGTTTGTTTGCGTGTTTATTTTTGTAAAATTATCTTTTGTGCTATATCATCCACACATTGCAAAGTTGGTCGATAACATAACTGCAATAAAGTAATAGCCTAGTTAACAATTACTTGTTTAATTAGGATATATAATGTAGCCTATATTATATTATTTAGGCACTTACAGGTTATAGTTTGACAGATTGTTCTGATTCAACATACCATAGAAAGTCAATCTAACTTCACATTTTCTCATATTGATATTGTTTATTATATTAATTTGCCATCTCTGAATATCTGAATGCCAGGTTTTTTCCCATCCCTCTTCATTAGAACCCATTTAACACATGGCTCTGGATTCTGACTTGTACTTGCTCTTATGGAAATGTACTATAGTTCTTAACAGCATTTGTTAAAATAAGGTTAACCTATTATTCATTACCAGGGCAATAATAATAATTATTATTGTTATTAATCTATGTAACATTTGTTATGAAAAACAACAGTCTACACATTTAGAAACAACAGCTACAACATGCCACAGTTGTAATATAAATCTATAGGGGAAAATCTATTCCCTTAACAGATTATCTATTATAAACTATAAAACAAGTTAATGAATAAATCAATAAGCCCCATTAAGCTGTTATAGAACCTGAACTATCTGCTTTATGAAACTTGATAAATTCTAGTAAAGGTGGTCATGAGTAGTTTAAAAAGACTTTAATACATGTTACTGCTGGTGCAAAATTCTAGATTGAACAAATAAATGTCTAAAAAAATAAAAAGTCTAAATTCTTCATTTGATCTTTCATTGATTTTTAAACATGCTTGACTCGTTTCTTGTTCTTCGATCGGTCTTTGTTCATATAACTGTTGACTGGCAGAAAGGTTGTTTTTAAGGAAAATCTGCTTGTTATTCTTTTGAGTTCGTGGTGATAATATCATATTATCACCTTCTTTTGGCACAATCTGTATGTAATCTACTGCAGTAATAGAAACTGATCACTTATGTGAATTACTCGATAGGCCTAAATATGAATATTTATCTCATCGGGTCTGTATGGAGTATTTAAGCATAAAACTGAATGAAATCCAATGGTGTTCTTACCGGAAGTCTCTATGAGGAGATTCAGTACAACGATAATAATCGACAGCATTTCTGTGAAAATACAGACAGACTCCAATAAAAGAAACTCTGAGGGAGATTCTTCCAGAATAAATCACATGAGAGACATAATCGACGTTCAGTGAGGACACAAACTCACCGGAGACTAAGAGAAATCAAACAAATTCAAATATAAGAGACACAAATCCGTGGCAGTGCAAACGCGCTCACGAATTTTCCCGTTTTACTTTCGCTTTCTAAAAATAACGATGCCTCAATAAAACAGACGTCATCAGATGATGAATAACGCTTCATAATCTTAGTGATTCTGTTAGATGTGATTTTGTGTAATGCAGCGTGAACACACATATGGTGTTTTCTGCTGTAATGAGGAGATTGAATATAACAGAATAAGATCAGAGCGGACTCCAGGGTGAAGAACGCGCTCGTTCCTTCGAGGCCTTACCCTGTGTTTGTGTCTGCAGTCACGCTATCTGCGCTTCAAGTTCATTGCGGGTCTACTCGGCGGTGTGTGGCAGATTAAGCTGCGAGCGTGTTTTCCGTCTTCTTCTTTAGTAAATCCTCCTCGGTTGTCATATTTATTCATATTCGTATTCATATTTATATTCACGGCCTTCTACTTAAGTTTCCACCATTTATTTTACTATAATTATGTGTATTTTGTATTTATGTATGTATTTTTGGGTTCAAAGCTGTATACTTTTTCCACCGTGGTGATTTTCATATCAATTTACTGTATCATTCTTTAATAATTGCATGCCAAAATCATGGAAAATGCTAGCTTTTTCACTATAGTCATATTTGAAAATTCATAAAAAAATAAAATCAAATTGTTTTTTTTTTTTTCATATTCCACCAGAATAAATACATGAAAAGAATGAATTCCGTCATTATTAAAATAAATAAATAAATAAAAATCCATGGATCCAACTGATTACAATACTACATTACGGTAAAAACTCAGTTTAAAAGAAAACCGGGCTTTGGCATTCATTCAGCAATTTCTCTGTCAATAATTAACAAAAATAATAACACAAACAAAGACATAAACAACATCAATAAATATAGAATAATAAAAATATTTAAAAAACGGTCTGATAACGTAAAATTTCCAAATAACATCAAAATAACTGTCTGATGTGAAATACAAGCCTCTCATGAACTTATATATACAACCCGTTTATCTGTAAATTTAGATATTAAAAAAAAAAACAGTTCTATAAAGATTAACTTCTTATTGACAGACCCAGAGTGTCACTCCCCCTAATATTCAAAAACTCATATTCTGCCTGTTCTGTCTGTTATTTTGGATAGGTCTAACCTGTTTCCACAGACCAATTTCAGTTAAGATTGTCCACCACTCCAGAGTGTCACTCAGTCTAACTGCTTTCACTAATAAAAGCCCTCCAAACACTCATATTCTGCCTGTTCTCTTAGTGATTCTGAATGTGGATCTGTTTCCACAAATTACCGTAATACCTCGTATATGCGCGCAGCACACATATAAAACACCGTTGGGAATACGAGGATCGTGTTTTCACAGTAAAGGCCGGACTGACCGCAGTGATAAACTGACATCTCCATGCTTCCACACCCATGATGACTTTGCCGTTTTCTGTTTCCCCTGTTAGATTGACTGTAGAAAAAAACAGCAATAGTATGGCAATATGGACGTGCAGCTCAGCTCTGGTGGAGGAGAAGAGATGAAGCTTATTATGTTCCAGCGTCTAATACACGAACAGCTTTTGGGGATTTTACATAGGATTCCCTTACAATAATTAACAATGGTTTTACTACAAACAAACAAACAAAACCTGGTTACTATAGCGAAACCATGGTAACCACAAATAACTAAAATAGTTTAAACCGGCCCTATTATTATGGATTTTTGAAAATGACCTTTCATGCAGTGTGTAATGCAGCTGTATGTGAATGTAAACTGCAGAGTTTTACTATGAGGCGCCGCGTAGGATTTTAATCAAACTTTGCTTATGAATACATGCATAAAACACGTGCATATACACCTATACATTACTCACATATACATGCATACTACTGGATGTTCACAAATACAAATATGAAATACACATGCACACTAATATGAAATCGATACCAATACATATAATGTTAACAATGAATGCATACACACTTGTGAATAACTTGCGTATACATATAAACTTGACGCGTGCATACACCAAAAGACACTCGCATATATGTATAAGCTCGATCCATGCATATACATCTACACACACTCGCGCATACATATAAACTCGCTTCATACAAACACAACTGCCCATACTCGCATATACATATAAACTTGATCCGTGCATATACACCTATTAAACACGCGTACATAAATGTAAACTCGATGCGCGCATACACATCCATAAAACACTCGCGCATACATAAAAAATAACATTTACTAAAGTATACAGTTCAGATAAGAAAGACACATGCTTTATTTGTGTACATATATATGCAAGTGATTTCTTATGTGGATGTGCGTGAACTTTTCAGTTTAAACGGAAGGCATTTCAGTGTAAAAGGAAGTCGTTTAAGCGTGAACGGAAGTAACCTGTCTATATACCGCATTTGCAATCATGGACAGTGATCGTGCTACAACGGAAGCAAAGCGTTTTGCGAAATGTTCTTTCTTCGCCCACTATTATAAGATCAATTTCCAATTCAGTTGAATCGAATGTGTTGCCTGCTCAACTGCAGTCAGAAACACAATCTGAATCGCGCACTTTGTTTCGGCCTTCTACCCCTGGTATACAAAAGCATCAATAACACGCAAACAATGTCAACATTATCCGCCGGCAAAGTTCATGGACCATATCACACTTGCCAGCAGTAAGGTAATTGGCAGTCTCGATCTAGAAAAAAGGTGAGAATTTAACTTCTATGCAATCTTCGTGAAATAGCTGCAAACGCTATGCAAATTACACACACACAGAAAGAGAGAATAAAATATCCTGTCTCTATAGTTAAAAAAATATAAAATGTGTTCCCAACTAAGTCCCAGTTTC
>NC_056578.1:4000336-4001323 GCF_018340385.1 Cyprinus carpio | reverse complement strand
TTCATATTAGTGTGCATGTGTATTTCATATATGTATTTGTGAACATCCAGTAGTATACATGTGAGCAATGTATAGGTGTATATAATGTGTTTTATGCATGTATTCATAAGCTGAAGCGGCGATTTAAATCCTACGCTGGCGCCTCATATTTTACAGCAGCTGAAAGTGTAACTGTAAATAAAAGTTATTTTAAGAATTCAAAATCTGTTTTTCGCAACTCTTCATATATCTCGGAAGGGGAGGCTCCAAATGAAAGTGAACAGCTAAAATCTCTTCACGAAGGAGCCCTTCCAGAGATCGTTAGCAAGGGAACATGCACAATGGTCGCAGCCACGGTGATTTCCGTTGTGATCATGTGATTCTAGGTTAGACAGCTCCTGCAATGCATTTTGTGCCACAGGATTGTGGTTGATTTCCTGAGTTCACATACCTGTACAAACAGAGTAGAATAGGCTAATTAAATTTGTCTGTATTTTAATGTAAGAAAAAATACTTTTAGATCAGGGATATAAATATGATTTAAGACGTTAGTGTAAGCTGCGTTTGGTTTGAAAAACGTTTAATATAGTAAATAAGACACAATAAGACAATATTTGAATAAAATAATAATAATAAGAAGAAATATTTATTTGCAGCAACTGATGGAGTACCCAGATAAATGCACACACGCGCAGATTTGTCAAGGTAACATTTGGTCAGTCATTCCCTTACAAGGGAGTTCCAAACGCTTAGACAGTAATGCCCTAGTGGTGGGCAATACTGCAAAATTTGGTATCAATCCGATACCAAATACATATAGGGTCAGTATTGCCGATTCTGAGGTAAATGAAAGATATATTTTTTAGTTGGTTTTTTTTTTTTATTGTTTTGTTGTTTAGGAAATTTTTTTTTTTTAGGCACTGTAGAATGAATTCTTTACAGCCTTTTAAAAAATAAAAATAAAGAATAACATAAATCTCTCAGTCACTGTAGAATGAATTCTTTACA
>NC_056578.1:3998680-4000121 GCF_018340385.1 Cyprinus carpio | reverse complement strand
TAATTAAAATGTGTTGTTTTACGACTTTACACATTTGCACAAGTGTAATCTAATGTTAGAGGGAGGCGGGCGGGATAAGTGAATATAGCCCAGGTCTGTTCTCAGGTTGTTCTCAGCTTCGCAATGTCTTATTCTTGAGCAATCTCACACTAACTAATGCTGAAGATGCGATATGACATGACTAACATAATATTAGCCTACTCTTACAAGCTCCCTGGGTATTCTCTGCCTCTCTGAAATGACTCTCCCAACGAACTCTGTCTCTGTGCCGGGGGTCTGGAAGTGGATGGATTTCCCTCCTCATTTCTTCGTTTTTGTAGCTCAGCATTTTCCTTGTCATGTGTTTTTAAGTGTTTGTATAGGTTTGTAGTGTTGCCACTGTATCGAATGCTCTTTTTACATGTATCAGAAGTTGCAGTATTATCATTTAGTGCCGTAAAATAGCTCCACACAACGCTTCTCTTCCTCTCGGCCATCCTGATCTCTCATTCAATGTGCTATCAGCTTCGCTCACTCAGTTCACTGCTCCTCGGCGCGTTGTGTCAGTGAGTCACGTGATGACACAACAACGAATCACAGCAGAGCAGCAGGAGGGGGAGGAGTAGCAAAGTGGGCCAGGATGTGAAAGCAGCATTTGCTCAGGATTGTAGAGGTAGAAGACACGAGCCAAGTATAATGAACGTAGAGGAGAGATATTTAAATTAAAATATCGATTCAATTACAATTGTATGGATCTGATACCAATACCAGTGTTGGCATCGATACTATCGATATTTAAATCAATCCGCCCACCCCTATAATGCCCTGCACCCTTCAAAGAGCACACTTCAAGGGCTCTGTCCTACGAAGGGAGTAGGGCATAGCTCACTTCCAGGGCTTGACATTAACTTTTTTGCTCACTAGCCAATGTGGCTAGTGGTTTTCTGAAGTTACTAGCCACACAGCATTTTTACTAGCCACATTTTTGTTGTTGTGAATATACTCTCATATCATATACCAGCCATTCTCTCGACCTGACTTCCACTTTTCGTTGTTATTTTTTTTGTTTTACTTTGTATATTGTTATTTATATATATATATATTGAAAAGTCTTTTGTTTTCCTTTGTCTCTTTGTCTTTTTGGTTTCTTTGTCAGCATAGCTCCACCGGCGTCCAACGACATAACTCCAGCAGGGCAGCTAGCTGTCTCTTCGTTTCTGTCACTAGCGCGCAAGCGCAATGCAACACTGTGTGCATTAGTGATGCGCGGGTCGTCTCATAACCCACAGACCCCGGGTTGGGGCGGGTAAAGAAATTGTCACTTTATTTGCTAGGCGGGTTGGGGCGGGTCATTAAAAACAAAACAAAAAAATCCATATACGTTGTAGTGTTGGGCGATATGGTCATTTTTCAAATCAGATCAGATCGACGATACACATTGTCACTTTATTTGCTAGGCGGG
>NC_056578.1:3996767-3996962 GCF_018340385.1 Cyprinus carpio | reverse complement strand
GAAGAGAATGTTTCCCCCCCACCCAAATTAAGCATAACATCAACAGGAAGGACTATCTCTTTCACAAAAACCACTTTGTAGGGTGTAAACCCAGTACTGGAGTGAACGCTACTTCTATAGGCCATCATCACATACGGCAACAGGATATCCCAGTTAGCTTGGTTATCATCTACAAACAGAGACAACATAAAGGCC
>NC_056578.1:3979091-3991885 GCF_018340385.1 Cyprinus carpio | reverse complement strand
TCAATGGTCAGGTGTAACAATTATTTAACTCAACCCCCTCTTCCCTCAAATCCCTCCCCCCCCCCACACACAGCAGTCATAACAATGCATTTTTCCCACGTCACTTCATTACAATATTATCGTGCATGGGTGGAGCAAGAGAGAGAATTTCTGTACTTGTCATATCATAACTATTTGGTGTTTTAAACCACGCAGGTGCCCGAGAGAGAACCTATGGAATCACCAATAATCTAAAATATATACTTTCAAACATACTGATAAAGTAACGTTAAATATAAAATACTGTATTTAAAACGGCTAGTTCATATATAGTCGGACGCAACTGTCATACCGCGCATCCTGTGACAAATTTGCCGCAGCTGCGCACGGAAGTTATCAGTCTAAATGTTTTGCAAAATCAGTCAAAGGTGAAAATCAATAGTAGATTTAATTTAAAGTCCAGCAGTTTTACACTAATATTGGACATAAACAAACTCGTTAAATATAAATAAGGCTATTCAAAACAGGTAAGTTCATATATTTGGAGTAAAGTTCAATTGAACTGATGCATCAGTCACACAGCGCTCCGGACTGCGCGTCGCATGACGAGACCGATGCACCGCTACAGAAACAAGAATGAGATGCATTCTAACATAACTGTGGCTTTAAACTTGTTTAAGTGCAATGAAAAACCTTATATCTGCAGACGATGTACGTCTGTTTGTGGATAGAGACTTCACCGGCTACATGCGTCGGGTTGGGGCGGGTAAGGAAATTTTACTTGGGGGGGGTTAATGTCAAGCCCTGCTCACTTCCGTTTGGAATTCGCTCTCTCAAAAGAAAGAGTCGCCTCTGAATTAACCACTGAAGCGAGTTGTTTAAATTTGAATCCCATTCCGCGAATTTTACACGTCACAGATTCTTACATTTGCATAATGCGCGCCTACAGTCTGCGTGGAAATCCAGCGAAAACAAACTTCAAACGCTGTAGCTCAAGGGTGTCAAACTCAGTTCCTGGAGGGCCACAGTCCTGCACAGTTTAGATTTAACCCTAATTAAACACACCTGATCCAGCTAATCTAATCATTTAGGCTTATTTGAAAACTATATGATATGTGTGCTGGAGCAGGGTTAGAACTAAACTCTGCAGGGCTACGGCCCTCCAGGAACTGAGTTTGACACCTCTGCTGTAGCTGGTTCATGTGGATAACGTGAAGTAGAGAAGTAATTTCACTTCCAAAGGATGAGGCTGTAAATAATTTGTGGTTAAAATTCATCTTTACTAAGTAAATTAGCTACAAAGGGAAATATTTATGATTAATTATAACTGGTTATAATTAATAATGAATATTTAGATTAGATCTTAGAATTAACTGTAGAAGAATTGATATTACAATTATTTGATCTGTCCGTCCACTGAGCAGACACTATAATAATTTATCAATTCTAGGAATGATTATTTTCCTGGCCAAGGAAGAATAACGTTACTACTTTCTGCAGTAGTTTAGCATGTAGCAAGAAATCAATATTCAGCGACTTGAATTGTGAGCAGCACACAGAGACAATCAATTGTGTACATAAGGGATTTAATAAATGAAACTATAGCTAACATACAACTAAATTAAGCAACACACACATATATCTAGAATGAAGGAAAGGAAGAGAGAGAGAAGAGCAAAGCAAAGCATGGCAGTATTTCACATTAACCACAACCTAATGAGAATCATCAAAGAATCAAAAATCACCTTAAAAGGGGCTCAGACTTAAACATGCATCTAAATAGTTGTAAACGGTTACTTGCATTGGCTTTGTTGCTGAACAGAGAGTCCTGATTAGTAGTAAATAACATGCACTATGTGTCAACATTGATTGATGGCTTTGACCTTTGTGACGTTTCCCCTCCCCCCACGTAGCCCACCCACATTGTGTTGACCCCGTGACCTATCCAGATGTGACCCCGTGACCTGTTAATGATATCTAGGATGGAAATACCGTGGGGGGGGTGGAACGTCGCTATGATGTGAAATTCCGACGTCGTACTCTTATGAGCCTTCCTGGGTATGACATATGATGTTTGTTCAGCTGTTGGATACTGTTTCAGGAGTGTGACAGGTGATGAATAGGAGCTCCCAAGAATGTTTTGAAGGATTTTATGGGCCGTCCTGAGGAATGTACTTTTTGAAGATTTCAATGGTCTGTCCGCAATCCGAGGGGTTTGCCGCCATCGCTTAGATGTCCGGGTTGTGTTCCAAGGCATGCTTATATAAATTGTTTACCAGGGTACGTGCTGTGGGAAATATCAGAAGAAGAGTGTTCTGCTATCCTCTTAGTCACTGCATGTAGTATGTGGAGAAAGATAGTGGCTTTAATGTTGATACTTAAATAAACAATTCGAATCATTCGATTAGCACAATATGTGTGCTGCCTCGCAATATAATGTAATGTTGTATAAAATATTTAAAAATAAAATATGTACATGACTATGTACTAAATTGGGGATAAAACAATAAATAATAATAAAATGACCCTTAGCATTTTTCAGCGAAAATCTTGCCTTCCTAACAACAGGTATGCACGATTCTTCTAAATGAAATGTTAAGTTGAACAGCGGCTCTCTTCTCCTCCCTCTCTCACCCTCTCTCGTGGGGCTTCCTGCTCTCTCGTCTGTCTCTTTCATGGGCATGCATGGCGCATTAATCCCCCGAGTCTTATGCCTCCTCTTTTAATGAAAATAAATCAACTAAATTATGTGCTTGCACATCGATATAAAATTCAAAAAAAAAAATCCACAAATATTTACGTCTAGTTTTTAGTCATCACTAACAATATCAAAATGTTGTACATTTTACCAGGAAACGGGTAAAAAATATAGATTTTAACAGGTCCAACAATAAGGGCTATTGCGGGGGTGCCACCGACATTGTTCTCGGACTATGTCAAAGTGCCGCTGTTTTATTGTATGCTTTACATTGACATAATGCAATTCCATACTTTTGTATAACTTTTTCACAAGAAACACATTGTTGGGCAAAGCATGTTTCTACATTATATTTTAGAACCTTTTATATTCTAGATTCACCTTAGATTAATGTTTTTTTTATTGGGGATCATTAACCTAAAGCCACGCCATCAACAGAAACAAGTATAAAGTTATCGATTGTGATAACACCATCTTGTAGTTAATTTCTCATTTAAAAAGCGTATAATATTTATTTTTTACTGTACACCATACCCTCAGCACAAAAAATCTGGCTATGCTTCCATTTTTAATAGAAAGTATTGTATTTGAAGTGATCTGAATTATGAGAACTCGAAATATCATCATAAGACCACCATTGACGTTGTGTATAATGAGTGTTAACCAACTCATGTCCATTATACAAATTGTGGCTTCTGATAAATCTTATAAACAATCGCACAGCATACAGTCTGTAACAACCTTACAAAGGCTAGAAAGAGGATCTTATCCCCATTTTAAAGAATATGACCAGCGGGTTACTAATACAAATAATTTTTAAAACAACAACTCTTAACATTGACACTCAACAGGTTTCTTGATCGTATAAAACAGCATTTTAAATCAAAGTTCGTGTTTTCACTAACTATGCACTAACACATTCTTGTTGTCAGCAAAAACTCCAATAAATGTCCCAATTATGGTCAAAATATATCCAGGATCCAGTGCAATCCAGTCCAGTGGCACCAGTCATTATACATAACCTACTTTTAGAAAAATATAACATTTATTGATAGTTTCATTTGTCATATCCAAAATGCTTTACATTTCTCTGCCAATGACATTCATGGGAGCCCTCGAGTAAAAAGTTTAACCAAATATGTACATAACTTGGAAAATTAAAATCCTGCTTTGAGTGCGTATCAACAAAAGAATCTAAGTGAATAGCCAGATATGAGGCAGGTCATGCTGTACACAGCACTTCATGCACTCACACACACATCACACACACACACCACACACAGCACACAACACTCCGACAGCGACACGTGTGCACACGTTGTTGGTTTTTATGTTTTAGGGGACGCTTTATAGGAGTAATGTTTCTTTTTTATAAAATATTGTTTGTAAGTATTTTAATTATGAGGACTCAGTAATTTTATCATAACCAATTTATCACAACGCCGTTATATTAGAAGTAATGTCGCTTGAGTGTCATCTATCCAATTTTGGGCTACTGATAAAATCCTGATAAACAAGCAATGCACATACATAAACAATTTGCGAACTAAAGAGCGTACTTATCTGCTATTTTAAATGTAAATAAAATATATCCATCATAGGGCAACAATTAACTGAAAGAAAAAAAAAAAAAAGAAAAAAAAAGACATAATAATTATCATCTATTTAAACATGTAATTCAACATCCTATTTTTAAGGCTGATCTGGCTCGTCATAAAAACACCATTCTCTTATTTAGCTAGATGTTGCCAGTAAAATAATACGCATTTATTTTAAGTTGACATATATTACAAAACGTCCAGATGAAATCCAGGGGTTAAAACAACTTTGAACCGAATGTTTCAGACCCACTTCAGAGGCTGGGGTAATAAAGACAAAGATCAAAGGGGCCTTATTCTGTAAGACTTTTTTCGAACCGACATGTTATGGCGGTGTTAATAATGAATTAGAAGCCTCGTGTTAAGACTTTAAAAAAATTTTTTTTGCTGTTACATTTCCGTGTGTGTTTTGGCTGACAATTCAACTAACATATAATTTATTGCCACATTCAAATCGCTTCAGCTATGCTTTGAAAAGTTTCTTATTTTCAGTATCATTCTTCAATGTTTGGATCACCGCGTCGTTCTACAGGTAGATTAAACATTTAATCAAAGTCTTTCTTTATGTTTTAAATACATGAACGACACAAATATTTCTCATTTTAAAATGGATATGCGACAGGATCCTGGTTTGTTTGTAGACAGTCGCAGTTTAACGCTAACTCATCCCATGTGCACAGCGTCAACAACGTCTCAAATATTTAGTATGAAGTTAATGTATTATCTTTTGGAAACATATTTTCAGAAACAAGACCCTCGGTTCTATTCAGATCATTAAAGATGGGTTCGGATGCTAGATAGGCTTTATGTCCTCTGTAGGAAGTGGCAGACCCATGCATTGACTGTTTCAGCATATGGAGATTGATTTAAGCCGTATGCTTGTATGTAGTTGCAGGAACTTTGACCTTCCCTTCCATTGAGGCTACTGTTTATGCTTCATTTAAAAAAGTTATGTGTAAACACACTATGGAGTTTTAACATATGGAGCAAATCTAGCCGTGAAATTGCCATTATCGACTTGTGCTTATGGTCGTCCCACAACTTTAAACACACCTACCGCTGCGATATCATTTCACAAACAGAACAGAAGAGTGCATTTTGCAGGCTCGCTGTCTGGCTGTTTCAAAAATAGTCAAAAAACATGCCTATTTGAAAGCAAAGGCGATATCAGTAATTCGAGTCATGTCACGAATTATCAGTCTATCAAAATATCGAATCGACTATAGCATATAACAGATGTTATTATATTTGATATATTTTGTTAAAAGTATCTTTACTGTCGGCATCACCATGTATTGTTTAAATATTCAAAAAAACCATATTATATTCTTTACTATAAAAACATTACATTTAAAAAATGTATAGTTATTATTAAATTATGGCTAATTATTTGAAGCTAACAGTGTTGACATCTACGTTATCCACCATCACGGCTTACAAGCATAACTCCATTCACAAACATGTACTGAAATCAATATTCATTTGGAAACAAAGACAAATTTCTCAAGGTGAATTGCATACCTTGACTTACAACTAAAAAATCAAGTCAGACGATATCTCGGTGTGATTCTGGAGTCAGAATCCTTAGCTTTCTAGTAGTCACATGTTTAAAGTACTTTTTACTGCGTTTATAAATCACGCAATGGGCATTATGACCTATATAACAATGCAAATATATGCGTGCTGAATATAAACCTTAACAGACCTACTCAACAGACTCATTAGGATGCAAGTCGTTAGAAGTTAAGAATACGCAAGGTTTCAAGCTCAAAACAAAACAAGGGGAGTTCCACTTTTAGGCTATTTGCCACCCGCTGTGGAATCATCTTTCAGCAGAGATCAGATGTGTAAAATTAGCAAATTAACAAATCTCTGTTTAGCGTGCATTACTGATGAGCAGTATGTGATAACTGGTCCCCACACTGTATTTTATGTATATGTATTTTCTATTCGCTAACCGTTTAATTACTTCCATTTTAATTCAATTTTAATCATTTTAAAAAGTTTTTTTTTTTTTATTCCTTGTTTTACTGTTGTGATTATTATTATTTACTTATGATTATTTTACTGTCCTTTTAAGTAAATCGCCCTCTGATTATAATCATTGTCTATGAAATGTGCCTGAGATAAATAACAATTAGGCCTTGGCGACTTGCCTAAATAACTGGTCAAGCTCAAATGAGATGAAGACATGGCAGGACGTAGAGAATTGCAACAAACATACCCGGCTTAGGTATGAAGCAGCGCCGGTCTAACACAAACACATATTCTCTCTAGAATGGTGTAATGATGGTTTCATTATTTGCATGTATGAAGACAGACTAGAATTATTCAGATACCAGATGGGATTGTTCCCGGACTTTTTTTCTTAAGACAAAGACGATTGTTTGATTTCAAAGAACACCCAACCAAAATCGACTAATGCTATTTTCAACGAACTAACACATACAGATGGCTGGATCCTATTATACACATATACATGTCAAGTCTGTTTTATCATCGGTATATCCATATTATTCTTGGCATATTAAATGTTTAGTCTACAATATGCTGATTAACATTCTGGTTATGTTTCCTTTTTTTTTTTTTTTTTTTTTTTAACAAAGATATTCAATTTAACACAGTTTAATCTAATCCCAGGTCAATTCAAAGACGCAACACCCGCGATAAAGGACTTCTAGGGTGCATAGGGCACTACAAATACGCGAAGCATAAACATCAGACTTCAGACACGGCCAACGGCGGCAATACCACACAAGTACTCATACATGGACAGAGGTCTATAAACGTTGGACTTACTAAAGATATATGCATGCTCAGATACCCTATATAAACAGTAGCTCATTATCTCCTTACGTATTTGTGAAGTATAACGGTCATTCCGCTGTTTGCGATGTCTACGAGTTTAGTGTATGTTAGTGGATGGGGCAAAGGTCTGATTTAATTTTCGCGAGACCGATCACTTCGGAGTTTGGGTCAGTGAACCAGCCTTGCAAAGAACAGATTCGTCAGTTCGGGCTTTGAGTTCATCATGAATGCTAGTGAGTAGCAAGCAGGCACATTTCTTTTCTAATCAACGTACAGTGTCATGTTATATCACTGAAGACATTCAAATTAAATTATCTGTGTGATACGCAAGCTATTGCTGATTATTGTCTTTTGTTCCTTTTAGTTGATGTTTATGATACCACATTTTTATGCAATTGAGCGATTTCATGTCGGATACGAGTCCACGATTCACTAGAGCAATTTTGACTAACCTTTAGCACATGACAAAACACGCGGTATGTTCTAGCATGTCTAACAGTATAAAAGTCTATAGAAAGAATAAAGCTGTCTGATAAAGCAAACTCATTGATTTAGCTTAACAACTTTAAAATATATAATCTGTATGCACGATAACACCGTTACGCTCTTAAAATTGAGAGACACAAAATATGTGTATAAAAGGACATAACACGTTAATGAGGATGTTTTGCGTTGGTGTTCGTACCACGGACTGTGTGTTACTAAACAACTTTTGATAAAGTTTGAATTAAAGATAATGGTTGTTGCAATTTAGATGCTTGTATTAGGAAATCACACAATAGAAACCATTGTCTTTAACACTTATTAATTGACAATAACGCTATGCGTTCATTTTTTGGTCGTCTACGAAATGCAGCGAGACAAGGCCTCAATCTTACTACGTCTCGTACATTTAAACACTTAAAGATTGAAGACTGGGGAGGAAACACTACGTCCAGAATGTAGGGACACACTCCACACGAGCCTTTAGGAGGAATCTCAGCGGTTACAGCGAAGACACACAGCCAGAAGTCCGTTGGGAGGGACGCGCGTAGTGCTATAGGCATCCGCCTGACAACGTGTTGCATCTCCGGGCCCCGAAAACGGGTATGACAGTATTGGATGATGTCGTGTCTCACGCGGGGTTCCCCTGAACATCATGAGTCAGCAGCGTACGCCATCGGTGGCTGAGCTTACGCCGCAGAGATAAATGCAGGGGGGCGCGTAACAGTGGGTTAGTTTTTTAGTCGAGTACACACTCCAGTGGCCCTCCACAGCAGCACCAGTAGTGGCCCCCAGACATCCTTGTTGATTTTAAAGCTCGTTCCGCGATATAACACTTTTGTCTCTTATCGGTAGGGTGTCGCCGGTTTCTTAAATTCTGGAAGAGTGTTGGACTAAGCCACGTGGGCCAGGTGTTATCCGTTTCAATGTCATATTCCATCGGCAGTATGCTAAAAGCTTGGTTGTTGGACCTTAAATGTGCTTTGACCATGTACCCATGCAGTACAGGGGGACTGTTTATGAAGGTATAAGAACACAAATTCGCTCTGGTAAACAACAACATGTTTGGGGCTCCCTCACTCATAGTCCTGACATAGTGGTATTCCCTGGTAAGTAAGGTTACAAATTGCTGCTTGAGTAACGAAGCTGACTCCAATCCTTAGCTTTGCGTGACCCACACCCCGACTTCCACATCCGCATGTGGTCTTTACAATAAGGGTTGGGGCCCAGGTTGACGGGCCAAAATTTTTCTACATGGTCCACGTGGCCACAAGAACTCCAACACGCCTAAAAAGACGCTGTGTGGAACCACCTGAGAATTCAACGTTGAAACTGGTGGATACGCGCCGCTGAAAGAACTCTGGTAGTATGAACAAATATAATTGTAATTGTTAGGCCTTGCGGTTTGTTGTCCAGTTTTGCTGTCAGTTTTTTTTTTTTTTTTGTTCTCTTTGATGGACGCGTGGGACATGTGCTGGGTGACAAGACAATGTCAGACTAATGAAACTCTACGTTTTACTTGCGCTTACAGGCGATATACAGCCCGGAATGCGCTACCTGCTTTTGACTGGCAGTAATACTGGTTTTATTTTTAATTCAATCACGTGTTTCTGAGACGAGACAATCACACCAACTTTGGTGAAAAAACTTGTACTTTTTCCAGGGGGAACGTTGCATAAAGGTGTATGCGGAATCGACCAACCCCAAAAAATTACCTATTGCCATAAGCATATCGGTGATCAACCTTTATTTACCTTTTATTATGTAAAGACATGCATATGTACGGTTGTTATTAACAAACGTCGGGAACTCTGAAAGAAAGAAATCTCGGCAAGCATCATGTTTTTTGACTCCGAGGAAGTATGATCGTGACTAGAGTCTCAACCCCCGAGGACATACCACAGAACCATAATGCTTTTGAAACAAGGGTCCTGCATAGTTCGAGCACACCCCCCGTACACAGACAAAGAACACCATTAATGTTCTTCATCATCCAGCTCATTCAGACACATTCAGTCAAGTTAATAATCGTTCGGGTGTAATGCAGTAAGATAATTACTGTATGCTGTATAAACACACCTGCTTGCAATCGGTTTCCAAGGTGTATTTTCAGATGTTCTAACAAGTCCATTTCTGGTGGTTTTTCCCATAGTTATCCGGTAAAAACTGATGGAAGCCACCGTACAATCCATGATTCAGTATCGGAACCCTCGTCCAACGCTCTTCGGATAGATTCAAAGAAATGATCGACGTACCTCTACCCTAAACATAGAGGGTACAAGTCGTTTACAACGACACTCATTTTCCCGCGGAGCAGCAGAGGCTATGGTTTGCTCATCCTCCGCCTGCATCATCACAAGCGGCTCCAGAACTACAGTCACACTTCATCAGCTTTTGCGTAGCATCAGACATTCTTTACAGAAATCGTTCCAACAAGATGTAACTCTTGAACCTCTTGAAAACAGCTGTGTCCTGGTATCTGGACTATACAGAAGCACGACTCCACTTGACTGGTCCGGGTCTTGTGCAATTTAGTTTCGTGGAAACAATGCAGAGTGCTTCGAATCAGCCAAACCTGCGTTTGTTGAGGTTGATTCTGCCGTCGTTCTAGATAACGTTGTTTGATTGGCATCAAAGGTTACAACATGTTATTGATCCAACATGGGTCTACATGGCGAACAGAATCAGCTTCACGAATCCAAGTAGAGTGTCCAGGACGTCCGCTCTTACGGCATATGACGCAGCCGTAGGCACTGAGCAAAACCTGGACTTATCTTCTGTATATCCTACATTCGAACCAGATGTCAGGAAGAGGTCTGGTAGACGTTTGATTGGTTGTTGAGATGGGGTATGCCATCACAAAAGTGGAGTGGGTCTGAAGGGTGGCGGTTTAGGGAGACCGGCGAAGCATCACTATGCCGCCCATGAGCATTTTTGAGTAACGGCTGAGTCCGCAGGTAAAACTCAGTCATGTATTAGGAATTTTTGTTAGACGTGCCAAAGTGTGTTTCAATGTTACAATTCAGGAACAAACCTTGTTCAGGTTTGTATACCAGATACATCATTATACTGAATACACAGACATGCCATTTAACTTCAATGGAAAGGGAACAATGGTTGTTGTTTAACATCTTATTGTTAGATATGTACTTGTATGATACTTAATAAAAAGGCCTGGTTAAGTCAAGCAAGACGAAGACCGGCAAAGAGCGATTTTTATTATACAAGCAAATTAACAGAAATCTTAACGTGACAGCAAAAACTAGGAACAAACCGCAAGTACATAACAATTAAAAACAATTCGCTGGGGAAAATACTACAAGAGTGGCGGATTTACGCGGTGAAACAAATTCAACAACAAGAAAGCCCCGAAATAAATCATGTGAGAATATAGTGAGACGTTCTCGATTTCATCAGTGTAAACCCTATGAAACATTTTGCGTGCAGACCAACTCACCAACGCTGTGCTGGTCGCAGTTGCACCTTTGAACACCTAGCCACTGAGGGGGGGATAATCTATCAAGTTTCGGCTTACTTAGTTTATAGACTAGTGTGTGATAAGAGTTAGAACCATCACTTGTACTTGGGTGTTAGGGGGGACCGAATGTTCTTATTAAATCTTTTGGATTTTGTATTGTTATGCATATGCCTTTATCCGAACGCTTTACAGAATGGTATGTATAGATGCACAAGTCCGATAGTCCTATATTTTATAGAAGAGAACCAGGAGGACGGTTTGAGTAACACTCTGAAACGACAGTGTCGTCCGACTACCTGAATAACCTGTAACTTTATTAATATAAACATAAAGTCTCGACATATCGCGAAGGTTCACGATGAAACATTTATTACATCAAGCAACTAAAAACTCATGATTTTGTCCCTCTACCACATACTCTAACAAGTGACATGACAAAACTAAGAGATGTTAAGCACTGAGGCCTGAACCCTCATGATTAGATCTGGAAAATACTACAAAAAACTCGACAACCGAAACGCAGTACTGTCATTACCCGTTTTCCCGAAAGAGCAAAACTAAAAGCATGGATTGCCTTATGCACTACGGCGGAACAAAACGGACGAATCATCGCTTTCGTCTTTGTATAAACAAATGAGTTATTTAAAGTCGTGTTATTGCCTACAAAGAAAACTAGAGTTTCCTCACCAGATCTAGCAACTGCTAAGGTTTAAATGTACAGAGGAGTAGTACAGATTGGGCCTTGTTGGTCTCGCCTGCATTTTCGTGACGTGACCAAAAAAATGAACGGCATAGGTTAGTTCATAATAATTGTGACGTTAACAGACATAGCAACGTATTCTTGAAACGCTCATACATAAACGGTCTATCTCGTGTGCATAGCAATTGAATATCTTGTATATAAAACTTTACGCTAAAAAGTGGTTTAGTCAAACACAGTCAAGTGTAAGACACAACTACCAAAAACCATCAGCTCATTAACGTGTTATCAGTCCTTTACAGATAATTTGTGTTAGCTGATCAATTGTAAGAGCGTACTAATTATCGTGAGCTAAACAGATTATATTTAAAGGTGTTAAGCTAAATTCAATAGAGGTAATAAAAGCGGCTGACTGCCATGAGTCTTTCTTATAGACTTATACTGACACGCTCATGTAGAACGTATAACCAATTTTTTAGAACAAAACTGAAAGGCGGAGTCAAAATTGCCCAGTCGTGACTAGTCTTCGAAATGAAGGATCAATGCAAAAAAATGGGGTATATAACACATCACTAAAAGGAACAAAAGACCAATAACAGCAATATGCGATCACACAGATAAGTTTATTTGAAGTTTCACTGATATAGACAATGGCAAGATTGAGTTGTTGTTGTCCCGAAATAATACTGACATCCTGCCCCGCGATGACTAAAGGAACTAGCCGAATCTGTTCTTTGAGGCGGTTCACTGAACCATTCCCCGAAAGAATCGGTTGAAAGTGTAGGACTTTGCATCACTAACATCACTAAACTGTATCCTTCACTTAACAGGGAATGGCCGGTACTTCACAAATGGTAGGGAGATATGAGTCTTTTATATAGAGTGCATGAGCATGCATATATTTTAGAGATCCGGCGTTTAGACCTCTACCATGTATGAGTATTGTAGTTATGTGCGGTGGCGTGTCTGAAGTCTGATGTTTATGCTGGGATTTGTAGTGACTGACCTAGAAGTCTGTAAGCGTTTGAATGAGGTATTAGTTAAACGTGT
>NC_056578.1:3970487-3976712 GCF_018340385.1 Cyprinus carpio | reverse complement strand
GGCTGGAGGTGGTTCTTGACTGTTAAGTTGTTCAATCTCTGTCAGGATATCCCATTGCACTGGGGCTACGAGCAGACTCTCCGGGATGATATTCTCAGAAAGGGTGGTCAATTCGGTGGAGAGTTGCACCAAGGCTNAACAGAATTGTAAACAGTTATATTCAAGAATAATATGATATACCTATGATAAAACAGACTTGATGTTGCGAAGAACCAGATGGAGTTTGATCCATTTGCAGCTCTTTATTGGGATAGTCAACCAGACGGGGTCAAACGACAGCAAACTGAGCAATAGGGGCGAGGCAGAGACAGAGTCGGGTAATCAGGCAGAAAGTCGAGGCAGGCAGAGAACAATCAATAACGTGAAACAGTCCAGGGTCAAGAGTAGAAAACAAAACACGGGTAATAACGCTCAGAACTGACAGCCGAGGCAAATCAAGACTTCGCAATGAGTGTGTGTGTGTGAGCAGCTTATATGAGTGTGGAAATGAGGTGCAGGTGTAAGTGTAATTAGTCCCAGGTATGAGGGCTTGTGGGAAATGGAGTTCATAGTAAAACTAATATTCGGGCGATGACTCCCTCTGGTGGTGCAAGGGAGGCGGTACAGGAACCTCCTCTGTAACACTTGACATGTTTATGTTGTAATGGATCATCCATTGTTGTGTTATTTCGTGAAATAGCATTAGGATTTGGTTGTGTGTCCTTGAAATCAAACAATTGTCTTTGTCTTAAGAAAAAAGTTGAACAATCCGATCTGGTATCTGAATATTCAGTCTGTCTTCATAACTGGATTCAGCTGGTTCTACAGGTTTTGGATTATCACTGGATTCAGCTGGTTCTACAGGTTTTGGACAATCCAGGATTATAAGTGGACTCAGATCACCAGCTCCAGGATTGAACAGAGGAATGACTGATCCAGAGAATCTGCTGCTGATGGTCAGGAGATGTTTTCTCTCTGTGACGTTGTAAAATGACAGCTGACCGTCATCATAATCTAACAGAACTCCCAGTCGTTCAGGTCTCGGTGTCAGAGAGAGTTTAACTGGTGGATCAGTGTTGGTGTAAAAGCTGGTGTAAGAACCAGAAACCCCTTGATGGAGTTAAAGCAGATCTGTCTTTTGTAGTAAAGTTTCCATGTTTCACCACACCAATTATCCAGAAGTCTTTTGGAGGACTGTTTGTTTTTACCAGCTCTACCTCCCAAAAGTGACGACCAGATGAGAATCTTTGGGCTCCAAAAGCACTTAATTGAAATGGAAATCCCTCTCCAGTGTGATGATAATCTTTACTGTCCCTCAAGATTTTACAGTCTTTAGAAACCTTCAGATCTGGTTGTAAATGTTCACGGTCAGTAGTGATCTCAACTGTGAGGAAAAAATAAAACAAATATTAATCCTCCTAGTTTTGCATGTATAATATGATGTTTACACATATCTGCATATATAACTGAAATGATGCCTTACCTGCATGTTTCCTCAGGTCTTCTATATTTACGTCTCCCACAACTAAAATGAGAACAGACAATTTTAAAGAAAGAAAAGAAATGATGCCTTACCTGCATGTTTCCTAAGTTCTTCTATATTTACGTCTCCCACATGACAGGTGAAGTGTATAAAAATGGATTATATTGTTTGACAAGGGGCAAAATGGTGATGGCTAGATGACTGGGTCAGAGCCGCTCCAAAGCGCCACCCAGTAAGTTGTGGGCTGCTCCTGGTACGCAGTGACCAGATCTTACCAAAAGTGGTGTGCAAGGAAAGAAAAAACGGGGAAATGGGAGTGGTGGTCAAGGGCATCCAACTGCTGTGTACGTGGGGAGCAAAGAGGCATCGGTCTCGCCAATTCATACAGCAGAGCGCTACTGGAGCTCACATTGAGGAAAAAATCAATGGTGCCGGGTTATTCAGCGGTTCTGCGGAACCTGTGTTCATGTTTTATATCTGGTGGATGGACAGAAATTTTTTTAATGTATTAACTTAGGGAAGAGGAATTCACTCGGAGTGTGTTTGGCGCGGTGTCTGCTGGAACCTTGGGTTGTTGAGCATGGATCACTAACTTAACATTAGCTATTTAGCCAGAGATGCATTGCTGAGACACGCTCATTCACTTCTGCTGAGCAGATGAAACGAACTTAATGAGAGTAAGACAACCAGAAAATTAATGTTTTCGTCTTCACTGGGGTTAAACGGGGATTGGGGTTAAATGCTTCGAGACATTTTGCTCTGTTCTGTTTGGGTTTAGGAAATTGAATAAAATAAATTCCACTGCCCATCCTCTCATGATACCTGGAATCACTGTTACAAGTACCATAGACACACCGTTTTTGAGAGCTTTGGATCTTTCAATTTTCTTTATGGGGCTGAAACCTAAAGATGTCCAAGTTCCAGGTCCCCACGCAACTCATACTCAACTGCCATTGGCTCATCTGCATTCGAGGGGAGGGGCTTACCGATAGGTCAACTGAGCAACTAATCCCATCCATGGAGACTCCACTAAAGCCCTGCATGGGCCTTAAATGTTTAGAGCATTTATTGTTTGTTAAATTCAAGTTTTTGTTTTTTAAAGTAACGACCAGGTGGTCAGAGGCCGACAGCAAGTTTCAAGATTTTTCAAGATTCAAGATTTTTATTCGTCACATACACCATTATATAGAATATATAACCAGCAGTGAAATGATAGTTGACAATGTTTGATCAATTTAGCCTAGATTTTTCAAGATTCAAGATTTTTATTCGTCACATACACCATTATTTGTTAATTTTCTACTCAATGTTAATTTAAAAAACTGTTCACCACCACCCAGTAAAAAGGCATTTTGTGACAAGCTGAGTATAGGGCTGTTCTTCCGATCACATATAGCGGTGGACAAACATAAGCGGCCATACAATCTAACCAATTTAAAAATAAAAAAAAATGCAGGTCTTGGCCGTACACCTAGGCTCGCAATGAAAAAAATCAAGACATCCCACCACCGGATGTGACTATCTATTTTCAAGATTTCCTAAAAGATTAATAAAAAGGTCCAATCCCAAAAGAAGGAAAAGCGGCGAGAATGGTATTTTCCCTGAAAAAAATTGGGAACAACTAAAATCTGCCATTATTTTGCTCAGATGAGAGTAATACCAAGTACCTTCTCACCCTGTTAAGGGTCTACTTTTATTTGATGTAATCACAAAACATTGTGTTTTTCTGCCATCTCAGTCTCTGTGGTTAACTGGAGCGGTCACAAAAGTGAATTGAAACATAATCTATAGGGGGTTGGCCCACTGGACATGGTGAAATATATCTATAGAGATATTGAAAATGTCTACTTTGGAAATTAAAAGAAAAAAAAAATTCCTACTCGAAACACATGCTCTCCCGGATAGGGCGTGATAGCATTCGTCAGCTTCATCTTTAAGCTGTACATTGATCTGCAGAAGAAATAGAACACACTTGCTTATAATTAAATACTTAGAATATCTCCTTCTTTTTTTCGCTTGGACATATTCATATAGTCATTACTTTTGCTAGTGCTCTGGGGCAAATCCTTATGCCTGCCCTTGAATGGCAGATGCCAATGGTTATATAAAAAAAGCCATTATGGCTTATATTCAAGAAATTAAAGTTGGCTTTAAATTAAAAGTCACTAGTGACTAATCTTTAGTCGGGGGCCCAGCCCTAGTTTTAACCCAGCCGTCCTTATTTGGAACTCTCCCGCTGTGCTGGAAGGGCAGCTCGCTGATGCTGCTGCTTCTGCTGGCGGGGAATCTGTGTACGCCTCTTGACAGTCATGGTAGCATGGTTTCTGTGTTTCCAGCAGCGCAGCACATCTTTTCCATCACCGTAACTGACAGATGTCTAAAATATAAAAAGGAGAAGCCTAAAACAGGCCCGGTGCCCAGCCCATCTGAGATGTGAATCTGGAAATTGGCCCAAAATAAGATTGGGGTGTAAATAAATGGAGCTGAAATGCAAGGCTCTAGGCCCCATCTCGCAACTTTAAAGATCTGCTGCTGAAGTCTTGGTGCCAGAGACCACAGGACACATTCAGATGTTATGTAAAGGCCATGCCTTGATGCATCCGAGCTGCTTTGGCAGGATGTACGTGAATACTACACAATATTAGGCAGGTGCTTTTGATATTGTAGCTGATCAGTGTACAATGAGCAAATTAGTTTATGCATTTCACATTTTATTATATTCACAATCTGATCTAATAGACATTTATAAGAAATTGTGTCTGTAATAATTTGAAAAATAAACAGTGACACTGAAAATCTGGGATACAAACTTCTTTATATAATCTATACTTGGAAATAAAAAAAATCCTATACTTTTTAAATTTTGCTTCCGTTAAAGCACAAGATGCTCTTCAATAAATGTATGTATGAAAGATGAGGTATAATTGGAAAAAAATTGAATCCGAAATAGAAACATTTTTACTAGTGCTCTCAGACTTCTGGACGTCACTGCACTGTGATATAAAAGTGAACCAAGCTACAGTGCTAATTCATTTCTAATGTGTTTGTGGCTAGTAACAATTACTGGTTCACCTCAGCAATTATAGTCACAACAACAAACAACTTCTCCAAATACCTTTGTTTTCCAGTTTGCCCATAGTTCCCTCCTCACAATCTAAAATGACAGAAAATATCATTGGAGAGGTTAATTTTCAATCTACTTTACAAATACTCCAAGGGCTTTGAACTGTAAAAAAAAATTACAAATACTCAAAAAATAACTTACACGAACCCGTTCAGACAGAGAGACAGATTTTCTTCTTTTTCTTCTGTATATACTCTATTGCCCATGAATGGTAACAAACTATCCCTGGGTTCTAATTATTAGGTCAGGGTCAAAAGTTCATTTCTGAGGTTGGCATTACACATTATGGGAGTCAACCTCATTTGTGTACAAGTATTTTTGGGGGGGTTTGAGTTCATTCTGTCAATCCAGTAAAAGGTAGTAAATCATTTTGTAATTGCAGCGAGTTGCCATCAAAACACATACATTTCTTCAGATCAGGTGACATCCAGATAAGACTGGTTTGAAACAACTGTGTCTGTTATCAAGTAAGTCAGTTATCGAGTGCTTGTTGAGTTTTATGAATTCTACAGTCCACAGACCACAGAATGCTTTCCATCCATACCTTGCCATGTGATTTGGTGTTTACCTCTGTTCACGCACTCTGAGTACTGTTTAACCACTTTCATTTTATGCATATGCATCAGGAGTATGTGGCAAAACTACCTGTAGCTTTCTCTTCTGTATTTGTGAAAAGATCAGCCCAACCAACCCAGAAGAACCCGCAAAAATGAGACGGGTGAGGAACAAGGCCTTCCATGGACCTCCGATGGAATCTCGAAACAGAAGCAAGATGAATCTAAACACCTTAAAAAAAAATTAAAGTAGAAAAATAATATTTAACATTCGCCATTTTGCGTATTGAAATAAGATAGTCCAAGCGAATATATAAGGATGTGCTTTGATGGATTTGCATTGCATGTGTGACAATCTCTATATGAAGGGTGGGTGATAAATAAGGGACTGATGATGTCAAATAAAACGTGGTCGCGACAAGTAAGCACTAGGAAAAAATAACCTACTTAAAAAGTGAATTGATTTATAATACAATGATATTCATAAATAATTATTTGCCAAAAAATCTAATAAAAATTACTCAAGTTAAGGTTACAGAAAAAACATTTACCTTTGGACAACGTTACCAGGGTGCTGAAGTTTTCAAGCAAGCTTGTTCACGTTGTATGTGATAACTACAATCTTCGTTGGGCCAAGTGTAAGTGGAAATGTTCTCTAACCTGAATAGATGGCCTGTATGTGAACACTACTTTCTTTCAAACTCTCCACTTCTGAGGGACAGTGAACATGAGAAAGTTTAGTGTTGAGAGAGAGACGGCCGTCCAGCTGTGGAACACGAGAACAGTCATCTGCTCCACGACTTGAAGATGGTCCTCCAGGAGGAGAGACCCTTCTGTCATCTGACCGTCCAAGTTGAGTATTGGGCTTTGGATGCCAGCCGCGGACCTGCAGTGCTGTTCACACGCCCATATCTAGAGGCTCTGGAGACAGGCCAGGAGTTGGATCCTAAAGCTAATGAGAGGAGGAGGGAGACAGACGCTCAGATCTTTTTCCGGCACAAAGCGTCAATAAGACAAAAGGAGCTGTTTTAGAAGAACTTAACAGAAGAAGTATTCTATAATTTTATTCAATATATAGATAGTAT
>NC_056578.1:3967283-3968244 GCF_018340385.1 Cyprinus carpio | reverse complement strand
CTGTATCCTGTTTTCTGGGTAACACTAAGCCCACGACCAGTCTGATGGGGCTCATGTTTATAAATCAGAAACAGAAGCAAGATGAATCTAAACGAGAATCATTTACAGTAATTTAAAGTAGAAAAATAATATTTAACATTCACATTTTGCATTTGAAATAAGATAGTCCAAGAGAATAATATAATGGATGTGATTTGCATGGATTTGATTGCATGGTGAAACATCTCTCTATGAAGGGTGGTTGATAACAGCAAAAAGGGGACTGATGATGTCAAAGAAAACTTTGTCAGGAACAATAAGACTAGGAAAAAGAACTACTTAAAAAGTGAATTGATTTATAATAAAATATATTCATAACTAATTATTTGCACAAAATATAAATAAAAATACTCAAGTTAAGGTTACAGAAAAAACATTTACATGTGGACAACGTTCCCAGGGCTGAAGTTCAAGCAAGCTTGCTCACTTTGTATGTGATAACTACAAATATTTGTTTGAGGCTCAAGTGTAAGTGAAAATGTTCTCTAACCTGAATAGATGGCCTGTATGTGAACCCTACTTTCTTTCAACTCTCCACTTTTGAGGGACAGTGAACATGAGACCAGTTTAGCGTCTGAGAGAGAGACGGCCATCCAGCTGTGGACAGAGAACATCTCATCTGCTCCACGACTGTGAGACGTTCCTCCAGGACGGAGAGCCCTTCCTTCATCTGACGTCCACTTGATACTGGGCTTTGGATGCCAGCCGCTGGACCTGCAGCTGATGTTCACACGCCCATCATCTAGAGGCTTTGGAGACAGGACAGGAGCGGATCCTAAAGCTAATGAGAGGAGGAGAGACAGACGCTTAAATCTTCTCCAGGCACAAAGAGTCAAAGACAAAAGGAGCTGTTTAGAAGAACTTAACAGAATAAGTCCTCTATCATTTTCTATTCTAATATATAGATAGATATATTCTAATA
>NC_056578.1:3955764-3965509 GCF_018340385.1 Cyprinus carpio | reverse complement strand
GTAGGGGACTCCAATACAATATTGGGACACTTTAAAATACCATGTGACCTGCTCTTTAAATTAACAATTTAATATTGGGTGTGTTTTGATTTTTAAATACTACAACAGCTGGTCTGACCATCAACTGTTAACACCTCCTGCAATCACCCTCTCCACACCTCCTGCTCTTCAAATCTGTGAAGATGATGTGCGCCAGGTCTTCAGGAAGAACAAAAGACGAAAAGCACCAGGCCCAGATGGCGTTACACCAGCCTGTTTGAAAACCTGTGCTGACCAGCTGGCCCCCATCTTTTCACAGATCTTCAACAGATCTCTGGAGTTGTGTTAAGTGCCTTTCTGCTTCAAACGCTCCACCATCATCCCCATTCCAAAGAAACCCAAGATTACAGGACTTAACGACTACAGACCTGTGGCTCTAACATCTGTCGTCATGAAGTCGTTTTGAAAAACTGGTTCTGGCTTATCTGAAGGACATCACTGGACCCTTACTGGACCCCCTGCAGTTTGCTTACCGAGCAAACAGGTCCGTGGGATGATGCAATCAACATGGGATTGCACTTCATCGTGCAAACATCTGGACAAAACAGGGACTTATGTGAGGATCCTGTTTGTGGACTTCAGTTCGGCTATCAACACCATCATCCCAACAGTCCTCCAGGCCAAACTGACCCAGCTCTCTGTTCCTAGCTCTATCTGTCACTGGATCACCAGCTTTCTGACAGATAGGCAACAGCTAGTGAGACTGGGGAAATTCATGTCCAACAGCTGCTCCACCAACACTGTTGCCCCTCAGGGATGTGTTCTCTCCCCACTGCTCTTCTCGCTGTACACCAACGACTGCACCTCAAAAGACCCCTTTGTCAAGCTCATGAAGTTTGCAGACGACACCACACTCATCGGTTCTCATCCAGGACGGTGACGAGTCTGCTTACAGACAAGAGGTTGAGCAGCTGGCTGTCTGGTGCAGTCTTAACAACCTGGAGCTGAACACGCTCAAAACAGTGGAGATGATCGTGGACTTCAGAAGAAAACCCCCCTGCACTCCCCCCATCTCACCATCATGAACAGCACTGTGGCTGCAGTGGAGACATTCAGATTCCTGGGAACCACCCATCTCTCAGGACCTGAAGTGGGACAATCACATCGACTCCATTGTTAAAAAGGCCCAACAATGGTTGTACTTTCTTCGCCAGCTGAGGAAGTTTAACCTGCCACAGGAGCTGCTGAAACAGTTCTACTCAGCCGTCATTGAGTCTGTCCTGTTCACTTCAAAAACTGTCTGGTTTGGTTCAGCTACAAAATCAGACATCAGAAGACTACAGAGAACGGTTCGGACTGCTGAAATGATTATTGGTACTCCCCTGCCCACCCTTCAAGAACTGTATACATCCAGAGTGAGGAAAAGGGCTCAGAAATTCACTCTGGATCCCTCACACCCAAGTTACCCCATCTTTGAACTCTTGCCATCTGGCCGGCGCTTCAGAGCCGCAAATACCAGGACAGTCAGGCACAAGAAGTTTCTTCCCCCAGGCAATCTACCTCATGAACAGTTAAATGTTCCCCACTTATACAATAAAAATGTGCAATATCCTTATATTTATTTGTTACCCCTTCATCCTAGTACATCCCTGCATCTTACTCAATCCAATTCCATTATCATTTATAGCACAATTGTTTATTGTCTTATTTATCTGCAAAGGTTTTTTTTTTTTTTTTTTTGACTGTGTTGTTGTCTTTTGTGTACTGGAAGCTTATGTCACTAAAACAAATTCCTTGTATGCACAAGCATACTTGGCAATAAAGCTCTTTCTGATTCTGATTCTGGCTAAAGTTTCTCTACTGTAAGTCGCTTTTAAGCATCTGCTGAATGAAAGTGAAAGTGACGTGACATACAGCCAAGTATGGTGATCCATACTCTGAGTTTGTGCTCTGCTTTTAACCCATCCAAAGTGAACACACACACACACACCGTGAACACACACCCGGAGCAGTGGGCAGCCATTTATGCTGCGCTGCTGGGGAGCAGTTGGGGGTTCGGTGCCTTGCTCAAGGGCACCTCAGTCATGGTATTGAAGGTGGAGAGAGCGCTGTACATTCACTCCCCCCACCTACAATTCCTGCCAGCCCGAGACTCGAACTTGCAACCTTTGGTTTGCAAGTCCAACACTCTAACCATTAGGCCACGACTTCCCAAATGCATAAATGTAAACAGCGTCATGGTTTCTCAGCAGCTGCCACATCTATGATCTCTAGAAAGAAATTATAATTTTTGATGGTTCTCATAAAATAACTTACAACATTATGCAACAGTGTAATTACCTGATACTGTAGATTCTAATGAATATTTATAACATTTATCTTACAAGATTACGCAGTCATAGCATAGCATTAAGTTATTTTAATTTAACAATGTAATAAATGTATGAGCCTAAACATTATTACACTGTCACAATGTGGCATTTTTTGAGAAAATTAGTACATTATGAACACTACAGTACATATGACTTATTATGAGATGCTACAACACCACCGTTGCTCAGCCAATCAGATTCCAGACCTAAAACTGCTGTATAAAACTTTAAAGATAAAGAACAACTTTTAATAAGTATCTTTTAAATACATATTACTTTTGTAAGAAACAATTTACATCAACTGTTACAGTGCATGGTTTTAGAGTGAAGAAAATTGAAAAGGATACAAAAAACGCGTACTTTTTAATGAAAAACTGCCACTGTTTTTTCATAATCATCTACTACAGTTATTTTTATCATCCTAAACAAATTATTTGCAAGATTTTTTTGTTCTACCTTTACATTGTTTATATCATTATACTGCCAGATTGACATGCCCCAAACAGGAGAACGAAACAGATTAAATGCAATGAAGGCATGGCTCATGTTGTCTGGGGTCACCAGACAAAGGCGGCCCGCTCGCGGAGCATACGCACACCGAAGCGCTGCCACTCTCGCTGGTGAATCCAGAGCTCCTGCGTGGTGTCCAAACACGCCAGCACGGCTCCACCCTTCCACGCAATCACACGAGGATCCATGTCCTGCGCAGGAATATTCGATTGAAAGCACTTCAATCACTATTTACAAAGACACCTCAGCTTTTAATTAAAGCAAAGCAATGTCATCAATAGCTTCTTTTAAATTCTGCTCTCACACACATATTGGTTTTCCTACACACCTTTGGTCGTGTGATGACATCGACGTTCTCCACCAGACAACGGAAAGATGGAGGCATCTTATTGAGGATGCGATGCTGCAGAAACTCTTGTGCTCCGTGAAACAGCAGCCCACCACCAACTAGCAGAACACTGCTGTACATTTTACGCTTTGTTTCATCTGAGGCTGTGAAAATAGACCCATAAACACATGCTGTAAGGCTTTAGTACCAAAATATAAAAGTATAGTAAGGTAAGAAATGTTTGAAATCAAATTTGTGACCACAAAAGCAGTCATAAGTAGCACAGGTATATTTGTAGCAATACCCAACAATACATTGTATGGGTCAAAATTATCCATTTTTTTTATGCCAAAAAAGTAAAGGTCATGTTCCATGAAGATATTTTGTAAGTTTATTACCGTAAATATATAAAAACAATTTTTGATTAGTAATATGCATGGCTAAAAACTTCATTTGGACAACTTTAAAAGTGATTTTCACAATAATTAGATTTTTTTGCAGCCTCAGATTCCAGATTGTCAAATAGTTGTATCTCAGACAAACATTGTCCTCCTAACAAACCACACATCAATTGAACTGAAATCCCAATGAAAAAAAAGACCCTCATGACTGGTTTTGTGGTCCAGGGTCAAACATATGTACGTGAATCTCATGTCTCATGTTTCAAACCACAAATATTTTTGGGGCAGGGGGTTCACAGACAGAATCATTTCCCTTTGCTGCACCTTGTAAATATTCAGAATATTTGGTTTTGTGGAAAACAAACAGAAAAACCCAGATTCACATTTCATCAGCTTGCTTTTGGGAACTTATGCTAGATTCTTCAGTTCTGCTTCACTGTCCTGCTGAGTTTCGCTACAAACTCTGATAAACTCACCTGTCTGTAATTTTCTGAAGAGCTTTATTAAGCTTTGTGGAATTACAAATTTATAAAATGTAAATCTAGGTTATAGTGTAATAGCATATTAACTGAAAAAGTTATATAGATTGTGTTTTACATTTTGAGGTAAAAAAGGATCAAATCAGGAAGCCCAGGTGTCTGAGATAATGACCTTTTGTCTTTGTGCTATTCCTTGCCATTTGGCTTTTTAAGCTCAAGGCACAGCTGTGCCTTTTGTCTCTATGATAATGTGAAGGTATGGCCGAAAATTTATATAGAAATGTATAATAAGAACAAAGAGAACAACACTTTTACAAGAATTATTACACCACTCAGGCAATGTCCATAGTATGACCCAAGTTGGAGATGGCTGAATTTATATTATCTATTTTTTTTTTAATAGCACGCCAAACTTTAAGCTTTATTCAGGGGGTCAGATTTGCCCCCAGGTTTTTGGGAGAATCACCCATATGTTGGTAAAGTCTGTATTTACCGCAGGAGTCAATGCTGTGTAAGATTGCTTTATCCACGCCAAGTGCTCTTCCCTCAAACTGAGTCATGGCCGTCTTCCTGGACAACAGAGCTGATGATGTTTCTTCTGCATCCGCCCCGCCGACGAGGCACTCTGCTTGAGCGTGACCCAAATCCAAATCCTGAGTAAGGTTTCCCTTCTCTGATGGGTCGCACATGTTGGATTCCCCCTCAAACCCAGCAGGCTTAGGGAATAATTTGCGGTCTGTTGTGGCTTTAGAAGACTGTGTGAGAGAGAAACTCAGTGAGATTAGATTGTGTGATGGGTAGAATATGTTGGATAGAGAGGATGTTTTTCTACTGGCTGAATGGTGTGGCACTAACAACCTGTCCCTAAATGTGGAGAAGACAAAGGAGGTTGTGATGGACTTCAGGAGAAACTCCGTTGACCACCCCCCACTGACCATCGACAGCTCAACTCTGGAGAGAGTCAGCAGCAATAAATTCCTGGGGGTGCACATCACATAGGATCTGAAAACAGCAAGTCTCCCCCCACCCATCCTCACCACATTCTACAGGGGAACCATTGAGAGCGTGCTGACCAGCTGCAAAGATCATCGGTGCCCCTCTCCCCTCCATCCTGGACATTTTCCTTACACAATGCTCCAATTCTTCTCTATGTGCACTAGAAACTTTTCACACACACTGCTGTATGTACATAATCCTACAAAAGACTCAGTAATATGTGTGTTTACATGCTCATGCACTACAAATCATCTTGCACTGTTCCCTAGCCAGCTACTTGACTTACCATGTTTCTCTTTGCACATGTACAGTATTATGTGAAGCATTCGTATAGTTTGTATTTTTTTAGTTTATGTATAGGTAAACATTTATATATAGTATATTTATAGTCAAAATTTGTCAGTAGGTTAGTTGTGTATAGTGAATGTGATGTGACATACAGCCAAGTATGGTGACCCATACTCAGAATTTGTGCTCTGCATTTAACCTATCCAATGTGCACACACACAGCAGTGAACACACACACCGTGAACACACACCCGGAGCAGTGGGCAGCCATTTATGCTGCGGCACCCGGGGAGCAGTTGAGAGTGTGCTGACCAGCTGCATCACTGTCTGGTACGGGAACTGTACTGAAGAAGGAGGACCTGTACAGCAGAAGGGCACCTCAGTCATGGTATTGCCGGCCCGAGACTCAAACCCACAACCTAAGGGTTAGGAGTCAAACTCTCTAACCATTAGGCCATGACTTCCCCATTCCCCCACAACATCCCCATTAGGCCACGACTTCCCCAGTATATAGGTTTGTACTGTTTTACTTCATTGTTGTATGTCTGTATTTACGTGGTCCTGTGAGGCACGACATTTCGTTCCACTGTATGTCCACACATGTAGCAGAATGACAATAAAGCTCAACTTGACTTGACTTGACCTGTTGACTTGAGTTGTTTTTTTTTTAATACAGTTACTAATACACTTATAATTCACCAATAATCTAAATTTCATCTTAATATATGTCCAGCCCCTGATTTATTCAAAACCCTCAATTTATTGCCATTAGGTTTAGTTTGACACCATTGGTTTACAGTGGCAGGCAGGATGTTTTCATAGGGGTGGCCAGGGAGGACGGGGGAGCCAACCGGGGCCTACGAGCAGTCTACAGGGGTGGAACAGAAATATTCATTATTTCAATATAAAAATATGTTTGACTATAAAGTACTAGACTATTGTAGTGCCTAAAACACAACTAAATGCAACTGATTTGTACTTAATTGTAATTGAGATTGAGATGTGAATTAGATACTGAGTAATACTGAGTGAATATGATATTTTTTTTATTATTGGTCTCACTATAGCTTTATTTTTATTGTAAGGTTGGTTTTTTTTTTTTTTGCTCAAAGAACGCTTGTTGCTTGTTCTTTGTATTTTCATGGTTGTGGATTGAAAATGAATATATATTTATAGTTTTAGTCATTTAGTCAACCTTCACTGATATTATATTATATTGTATTATATTATTCACTGATTTTATATAATCAATGAACTCCGAAAAAAGAAAACAGGGAATGTTTAACATTCTGTTAGTTGGCAAAATAAATTAATTGCAATAGTTCTACCTAAATTGAACTCTGAACTCTGTATTGTGATCTCGATTTGCAGAATATTTTAGTACATGCAATTGAGAGACGTTCTTAAATCTGATGCATATATACATACATGCATGCACAGTTTTGCAGCTTTAATTGCCTTTTGTTAAATTGAACTTCAGTGATACTTCTCCTCTTAGCTGATGACAGAACTACTAGCGTTTGTATGCTTATGGTTTCTTGTGCTGCTTCTTTATGATGCCGTGATCAGAGCGTTATGTGTGTGCCGCATATTCGTGATACAAAGTTAAGACCACGTAATGCGCTTGTGAGCACAAGCATATTTAAACCAACTGACAGGGATCATGGAAAGTTTGTTTTACTGACATACAGCCTAAAACATCTCATCATACCACGGTTCGCTGTTGTTCTACTGAAGCTCATTTGGCTGCTGTAGCTTTTCCACGCTCATCTGACTCACACCTGGCACTGACAAAGCTGAAGTGCGTGAAAGAAAAGTCTCCCGTTTGATTTGGATGCAAAGAAATACACCGGTTCCGCGTCTTAATAAATGTATTTCTTGTCAAGAAAAAGGGGACAAAAACAGCAGTTTTAAGCAGGGTGGCCAAGCTTAGGTCAGTGGTGGCCCCTGTCTCCTCCCCTGCTAGTGTAGACAGACTTTAGCTGTTGCGGAACGGTACGTCCAGTGTAGACACTGACAGGGACTGACTGGCCATATGGACGTCCTGGGGAAGTCCCAAATGGCCATCCATCTGACGGCTGTCGGCCTGGCTGGTTCTTTATCAAAAAAAAGGTGTCAGATTAAGTGACATTGACGGCCGACAAAAGGGGGCGCTAATGCAATCTATTTTTGCTCATAAGAAACAGTGTTGCCAAGTCCGTGATTTTCCCACTTGAACTGGGCTACTTTAACAGTGTTGCGGGGGGTTGTTTTTCATGTCTGCGCGTTTGGTTTGGTTCTGATTTAAATGATGTTTTGAAGATGATAATGTGGGTTTTACCAGGGGAATCCAACCAAAACACGTGTATTTTATCCTCGTAAGCTATTTTTAACAGTGGACCCCCCGACCTCACCAGCATGGTGATTGGGATTGTTTTGGTTTTGGGTTGGGATTTTTTTTTTTTGGCTGGCAACCCTGAAAGAGACCAAAACTGACGCCAAGGAGTGTGGGCTTGTGATGGCAAACAAAAGACGTCAAGATAAAAGAGGTTGGGAAAAGCTAAAAGGAAAAAAAAGTAACAGTTACATCAGGTTACCTTTGCCCATCTCTCTCACTATACACAGCATGTAGCCTACACTCTAAAATACGACAAGTCATGTAACTCAAACCGTACAGACTGCCTCAAAAACCCAACAAATTATGTTAACTCAAACTGTTTGAGGAAACCGATTGCCTTAAACCATTTAAGTTTTAAAACTAACAGTTATGAGTACACTTAAGTTAATTCAGTTGAGTTCAGAAAAAGGAGATATACATTGCAGTTAAGTAATTAAGTGATTAATTAAGTGCTGATTGAGCATTAGTGATGAACACCTGCTGTTAACAAACAGAATTACTGAAGAAAAGAGAAACACAAGAACTACAAGTTTTTTTTTGCAGTTAATTAAGTCCAAGACACACTGCATGATTTTCGGCTGTCCCAGACGAAAGATGGGCATCGTGAAACAATCGTGGTGATTTCTGTGATCGTGAATGAGGTAGAATGTAGTGTGATTTGTGTTGTTTAGTTTGATTAAAATGACACACGCTTATGAATATTTGAATTATAGAATTATGTTGTTTTGTTTTTCTAGGTTTATCATTGTCATATACATTTTGCATTCTGCTCTGCTCTTTTTATGTAGATTTCAAGTATTTTAGTTCATACAATAAAATATTTATTTAAATCCTCTGTCGAAAAAAGAAAATAGAAAGCATCACATAATTTGCAATGCTTTAACTGGTTATAATTGTATTGGTTTTAATAGAAACTGTAATGGCACCTGTTGGTCTCTACTGTTAATTGGTCGCCTTCTATTCATGGCTTTTGTTAAAGTTACTAAATCCTAATGTAATATGTCCCAAAACACACTACAGGAAACCATTATTTATAAAGTGAGTGCTTAATTGAGTGCTAATGTATTTATCCACATAATGTTTAGGATATTTAATGTTTTAGACATTTAAAATACACATAATCACTATAAACCGCATATTTAAACCTTTCAAATATAATTAAATTTTTTTTTCATGTCAAACATTTGTATGTGGCATACATATAAAATCACTCTATTCTTTCTTTTTACCAGCAACTCACTTTCTTGTCTTTCAGAAGAAATAGATCTGACAGCCTGCATGTATGCTTACCACAAACGAAGCCATCAACTGTGATCATTATATGAACTTATTTTTAAAAACACAAATTACATTTACTTACATAGGTTATATTTGTGTATCTGAATAAAATTAATTTTATTTACTTAGGTTGTTTTTGTTTGTGTGTATGATTAGTCATAGATAGATAATTGATTGTATATAGAGAAAGTGTTTTTTTTTCCGTTCAGGAACATATAACTAAGTAAAGCGCTTCGACTTAACCTCTAAATTATTAAAAATATTATTATTTTTATTTTGAATGAAGAATAACAAAGACCATTATTACCATTATTAGCTGGTCTCCGTGTGACATGAAATTTGAACCGTTGTATAATATTTGTTGAAAACACATCGGCCAATCCGTCTTTTTTAAAAGCCATTCTGATGGTTTCTTATTTTATTTAACATTTTGTATATATTATAACTATTGTTATTAACTTTCTACTTCATTTCATGTAGGCCTATCTCTTTGCTCAGTAATTAGCGTTCTGTATCAGCATTATCAGTTTAGGACTTGAAGTAGCCTGCCATAAATGTTTTGTAGACCTCGTCCAGTAGGTGGCGATAAATCAGTGTCTGTATTCCATGTTAGCAAGTTATTAAAATGGCTGACTCAGATTGATTCATTAAAATCAGTGAATCATTAACAAAAGGATTCACTTAAAGCCAATATTGATTTTACAAACAATGGATTCATACCTCGATGAAACACCACA